>NC_058088.1:59984811-60194493 GCF_014858855.1 Bufo gargarizans | reverse complement strand
CGGTGCATGCGCAGTGTCGGCCGGTGTCCAGCTGAGAACATCCATCCGATCACTGCGCCTGCGCACTGGCCCATAGTTTTTCTCTACCCTAACCGCCGGCGAGGCTCCTGGCGCATGCGCACTCTGCTGTGAAATTTCCCTAACCTGTCGTTGTGCGCCTGCGTGGCGCTGCACACCTCCTCACGTCATGTCCGGTGCGACCGGAAGTGACGAGGGTAGGGAGATCTCACGAAGTAGGGAAGTATAACATTACACTGGCCTTTGGGGTGTGCGGGCTGGTAACTACTTGGTTGGATAGTCAGCCAGCCTATGCCATGATGCCAGCAACAAGCAGTGTTTTTTTTTTTGGGGGGGGGGGGGCGCCACAAGGTTAGCTTGCACAGGGCGCCTGAACACCTAAGGCCGGCCCTGGCTGCAGCTCTCTCCCTATCACAGCTCTGGGAGTGTGTCTTTTCTGCTGCAGCTCTCTCCCTATCACAGCTCAGGGAGCGTGTCTTTTCTGCTGCAGCTCTCTCCCTATCACAGCTCAGGGAGTGTGTCTTTTCTGCTGCAGCTCTCTCCCTATCACAGCTCAGGGAGCGTGTCTTTTCTGCTGCAGCTCTCTCCCTATCACAGCTCAGGGAGCGTGTCTTTTCTGCTGCAGCTCTCTCCCTATCACAGCTCAGGGAGCATGTCTTTTCTGCTGCAGCTCTTTCCCTATCACAGCTCAGGGAGTGTGTCTTTTCTGCTGCAGCTCTCTCCCTATCACAGCTCAGGGAGTGTGTCTTTTCTGCTGCAGCTCTCTCCCTATCACAGCTCAGGGAGTGTGTCTTTTCTGCTGCAGCTCTCTCCCTATCACAGCTCAGGGAGCGTGTCTTTTCTGCTGAAGCTCTCCCCCTATCACAGCTCAGGGAGCGTGTCTTTTCTGCTGCAGCTCTCTCCCTATCACAGCACAGGGGGTGTGTCTTTTCTGCTGCAGCTCTCTCCCTATCACAGCTCAGGGAGCGTGTCTTTTCTGCTGCAGCTCTCTCCCTATCACAGCTCAGGGAGCGTGTCTTTTCTGCTGAAGCTCTTTCCCTATCACAGCTCAGGGAGTGTGTCTTTTCTGCTGCAGCTCTCTCCCTATCACAGCTCAGGGAGCGTGTCTTTTCTGCTGCAGCTCTCTCCCTATCACAGCTCAGGGAGCGTGTCTTTTCTGCTGCAGCTCTCTCCCTATCACAGATCTCACAATTCAAATCTCAATATCTCACAAATGGAGAATTGTTGCATTAGAAAATAAATTACAAAAGTAATTTATCCTAAATGATAATAAAATAACATTTAATGGCGGCACAGCAGCACATCACACACCTCTCCTTGTGCGGCCTTTCCATTCAGACAACCCTCTACAGTCACACATCGCCCACCTTCATGCAGTCTCTCTATCGCACAGCACGCAGTGACGCTTTTCATGTAGTGCCTTCCTTTATACAGTGCCACCTCGGATACATCGCCTCCCGTCATACAGGGCTTTCCTCATGGACAGGCAGTGAGAGCATCCTCCCGTTACACCATGTATAAAGCGGGGCACAATTACAGGTTTACCCTGTCGTCTTGGCTTCAGCTCTCCAGTTGGTGCAGAACGACTACTTCTGGGTCTATCAGGGCATGCTGAGAGTTGTGGTTTAAAAACAGCTGTAGAGCCACGATGATTTCTGATGTAGAAGATAACACCCATCTGGCCTCACAAAGTTTGAAGCTTCTCTAATAAGTTTTTCAACTAGTCAAAAATATTATTCGATATCGTCTTGGGCTCTCCTGAGTCTGTAACCTCAGACCAATGTGACATTTAGCCCCCAAATCCCTTCCCCCCTATGTCAGTCCCAGGGGACTGCAGGAAGCTGAGATATGGGGAGCTGTTTGGCATGGTCCTCGCTTTCCTTTCCTGCAGCATCCTTGCTGATCGCTGCTCCCTTACAGTCTGAGCTCCCTGCAAACAGCTCTTCATATCTCAGTTTCCCGATTCTCAGGAAATGGAGGCTATTTGCAGTCACTCTTGAATTTTCAGCTTCTAACCGAGACATTCATCTCCGCTCTCATCAGGCCGCCATCCCACGTATCTGTATTCAGATGCGCTGTACGACACTGGGATCTGGGACATACACAGCCACGTAGGTGGAGTTGACTGATGCTGGCTGCTGCCTGTTATTAGGGCAGGTTTATGAAGTAGGTGAACCATTAACCATTGCTCATCCTACGTTATATGGAGGCGTGGAAGCACGACACGTATTATCATCTAATTATAACGTGACGCTCCTCTTTCCTCTCCAGCAAACACGCCGCCTCATGTACTAAACAAATGATATCACATCTAGCAGTCCAACGTATGGTCTGACGAGGACCATTCTAAAATTACATATAGAAAATGTGACTCATTCTTTCTTAGATCTTACATCGATTTCATTTATTTTCAACTCTACATTGTGCAATTTCTCTGTTATTCCTCCCGCAAATTTGTGGATAAACTGACAACTAGATTGGATCAGTTGAGGGCGTTTTGCTGCATAATCTGAAGCTAACAGGGACTGTCTAATCTGACTTGCAGGGGCACGCTCCTTTCATGGGGGAATGGTAATACCTGTTACCACCAGACATCTGAGAAGCTCTGACAGACGTTCTTCAGAACCTCCTCCTTGAGGTTCCTTTTGTTTTGCTTTCGTTTTCTCATCTCGTTAGCCTCTCTCAGCTGTCATGTAGTTGCACTGATTGCATCCCTTTAAATCCCTTCCCATACTGCATCACTTTGCGGTTTATACAACTTCCTGGAGTGTGTGCATGCTGGATGCTACTACTGAGTCTTCTACAGATAAGTCTGTTCATTGATTTGTGTTTTCCTGTTTGCTGGATCCCAGGTGACCCTAACCCCCTCCGTATCAAGTGTAGGGAGCCGGTGGTCGTGTCCCCTCACTATTATAGGGTGTTCAGGTGTTATACAGTCGAGGTACGAGGATATGCGATCATCTACCATTGATATTTTTGCATAGGCTGAGCAGTTAGGGAGAGAGCCAGGTCTGTTGCAGGGCTCTCCCTTTTGTTCCTTAGTTTTGGATCCAGTCAGTCGGATCTTTATTTTGTGTCTTCTAGTTTTCTGTACACCTTCCGTGACAATACCCAGTTGTCAATGTATTGATGCATTTCTAGGAGGATTAACAAAGGAACAGCACAACACAGAGTCTGGAGGAAGGATTGTGCAGAATTGCTATTATATGTGACATACATGTTATCTACTAAAACAGATATGATGGGGAGAACATGCATAGAAATACATACTTCCAAGATCCTAACTTTACACACAGATGCTCCAGAGATATTTTTTGGTCTGGCATCACTGTTATTGTTTGTCTGACAGCGCTGTTTTTCGTCTTCTCTCTTACAGGATCTTGATTGGATGTTGTTGAAGTGTTCACTAGATGAAGGCGTGCCCCATTTGTGCAATTATCAGGCTAAACAGTGGGACTTTAATAAGCTGGATGGTCCATCGTTCAAGAGAGAGTTGGGCGAGAAGTTTCTGTAGTGCATCTGTGGTGTCGACAGTGGTCAGAGGAGGACACACACTGAGAGGGTTCTGGACTGTCAAGACAGACAGATACTCACCAAGATGGCCATAAAGGAAGAGCAGCTGTATCTCAGAAGACAGTCATGTCACCACATATTGGTTCTGCAGTGACCGCCTGGACCATTGCAAACCGTCTACTTGAATTAGGACTGCATTCACGCATGCCACTAGCTTGTTTTCCACTTTTCTTTCATCATTGCCAAGACCTCCTGCACTGGTGCCGTGAGATAGACCATTGGAGGCACCAATGACAAACGGTAGTTTTCAGTGATGTCAGCAGGTTCTGCCTTGGTTGTAATGATGGTCACATCAGAGTTTTCAGGAGGGCTGGAGAGCGTCTACTGCCATCATGCATAGTGCGGAGACACACCGGACGAAGACCAGGTGTCATGGTGTGGGGCACCTTTAGCTACCATGGCCGTTCCTGTCTGGTGTTCATGAAGGGATCATTGACCAGCCTTTGGTGTGTCCAAGACATTGTGGAACCAGTCCTACTGGCTTTTTTTTGACGCAGGAGACATGGTGTTCCAAAAAGATAACGGCCCCCCTGGCAGCTCGATCACCAGATCTCCCTACCCAATATCTGGGACTAGATGGGGCAACGAATCGCCCATTTACAGTAGCTCTCAACCACCTTGGCTGAACTACTGCTCTAAGATGAAAAAGCTTGGAATAATCACAGGAGGATATCCAGCATCTGGATGACTGTTACCATGCCAGACGGGCAACCTGTATGGCAACAAGGGGAGATGTCACCCAGTATTAATGTGACCCTGCCTCAACATATACCCTGCTGTAGAACCCAAAATAAAGGAGGCACTGCCTTGGTTGTGTGATCATTGACCATGCACCACCAGCACTTTATACTTTATCAATCCCAGCTCAATTGCATCAAAAGGAACCTGTCACCATGAAAATGCAATGTAAGTTACAGGCAGCCTATTATAGAGCAGGAGGAGCTGAGCTGATTTTTATGAGAAAAGATTCAGTAAAACTTGTATTTTTTCCATCGAAACTCCTGCTCATTCTGGGTCTTGAAGTCCAGGAGGTGGTCCTATCAGTGATTGACAGCTACCTCTGCATGCACAGTCATAGATGGAAAGCTGTCAATTGCTGATAGGACCGCCTCCTGGACTTCAAGACCCAGAATGAACAGGAATTTAAATAAATAAATTACAAGTTTTACTAAATCTTTTCCCATAAAACTCTGCCCATAAGACGCACCTAGGTTTTAGTGGAGGAAAATAAGAAAAATATATATTTTTTATCAGACGTCAGAACAGACCCCTAATCTCCATCAGAATTTAAGTCAGACCCCCCATATCCGACCTCAGATCAGACCTCAGATCATACCCTCATATCAGACCCCCAATCAGACCTCAGATCAGACCCACATATCAGACCTCAGATCATACCGTCATATCATACCTGAGATCAGACCCCCAATCAGACCTCAGATCAGACCCACATGTCAGACCTTAGATCAGATCCCCATTTCACACCTTAGATCAGACCCCCATTTCAGACCTTAGATCAGACCCACATGTCAGATCTCAGATTAGATCCCCATATCAGACCTAGAATCAGACCCATATCAGACCTCAGATCAGACCCCCATATCAGACCTGAGAATACAACCCCATAACAGACGTCCCATCAGACCTCAGATCTGACCCCATGTCAGACCTCAGATCCCTTTATAAGACGCATTGACATTTTCCCCAAACTGTTGGCGGTAAAAAGTGCGTCTTATGAGGTGAAAAATACAGTATATATCAGTCCGCTCAGCTCCTCCTGCTCTATGACATGCTGCCTGCTGCTCAAACACCATTTTCAACCTCACAGGTTCCCTTTAAATTTCCAGGTGGTCTTTTTTATTTTCCACTCCCTTAGAAGTCAGTACTATCTACTGGATATAAATTGGTCCAAAGCCAGCTCCCCCTAGTGGAAAATAATAGCAAAGTGTAGAATGGTTATCCTCAACTTTTCTCTGAGTGTGCAGGGACTATGTGAACTTGACTATACAGTGCCAGCTGCCCCTTGCATCCCTGCCCCTGTAGTGTGCTATCCAAGTTACACATGCCCATGTTTGCACCATGAGGTACAAGTAGCCAGACAGTTGCCTTAATAATACTGACCCATGAAGAAGTTAGGGAATGTAGGTGCATCCAGCCTTCCCATAAGTGTAGGAGTACAAGCTCTAGGTGTCAAGGTCTTTAGACCCAGAGGTCCTCCACCTTTAGGGGGGACCAGCACTGTGCCCCAACACAGGTTGCATACACCAAAGGCTGCCCCTGGAACCCCCTCTATAATCCAGAGCAGAGATCCTGTACATTTCAATCGGATACAATATAATACTTCTCCCAATCAGCAGTGGGGGTGAAGCAGAAAGAGAGTCCCTCATCCATTATGTATCTGGCAGCAGCTTTATTGTCCTCATGGCCATGCACATTAGACTTACATCAGTCGGACCCACCGATTTCAGCGGACTGGCCGACCTTCTATTCTTTATGAATTTCACAATGTCCGATTCTTTGATCTCAAGGAGATTAGCTGCCGGCAGAGGTGTCAGTACAGCTCCGAGCAGCGGCGACTCCAGCACTGCTGATCTCTGATGGTCATTGTGGGGTTGATTGTTTTGTTGAGATAATTGGATGGGCGCTCATAAGGGGAATGACACGAGGGGAACTTGGTCACTGACATGCAGATGGTGGCTGTGTGCGTGGAGGGGGGGGGGGGGGGGTATATTTTGCAATTGGCCCCTGTCTTCACCGTATAAGCTCCAGCATGAAGGCAAACACAGTGATACACATATGTACGTACACACACAGTAACACACATATGTACATACATACACAGTGACACATATGTACGTACATACACAGTAACACACATATGTACATACATACACACAGTAACACACATATGTATATACATACACATAGTAACACACATATGTACATACATACACATAGTAACACACATATGTACATACATACACAGTAACACACATATGTATATACATACACACAGTAACACACATATGTACATACATACACATAGTAACACACATATGTACATACATACACATAGTAACACACATATGTACATACATACACACAGTAACACACATATGTATATACATACACATAGTAACACACATATGTACATACATACACATAGTAACACACATATGTACATACATACACAGTAACACACATATGTATATACATACACAGTAACACACATATGTACATACATACACACAGTAACACACATATGTATATACATACACATAGTAACACACATATGTACATACATACACATAGTAACACACATATGTACATACATACACAGTAACACACATATGTATATACATACACAGTAACACACATATGTACATACATACACACATTAAAACACATATTTACAGACACAGTAACATACATATGTACATACATACACACAGTAACACACATATGTATATACATACACATAGTAACACACATATGTACATACATACACATAGTAACACACATATGTACATACATACACAGTGACACATATGTACATACACAATGACACACATATGCACAGACACAGTAACACACATATGTACATACATACACACAGTAACACACATATGTATATACATACACATAGTAACACACATATGTACATACATACACATAGTAACACACATATGTACATACATACACAGTAACACACATATGTATATACATACACAGTAACACACATATGTACATACATACACACAGTAACACACATATGTATATACATACACATAGTAACACACATATGTACATACATACACATAGTAACACACATATGTACATACATACACAGTGACACATATGTACATACACAATGACACACATATGCACAGACACAGTAACACACATATGTACATACATACACACAGTAACACACATATGTATATACATACACATAGTAACACACATATGTACATACATACACATAGTAACACACATATGTACATACATACACAGTAACACACATATGTATATACATACACAGTAACACACATATGTACATACATACACACACATACACACATTAAAACACATATTTACAGACACAGTAACATACATATGTACATACATACACACACACAGTAACACACATATGTATATACATACACAGTAACACACATATGTACATACATACACACACATACACACATATGTACATACATACACAGTAACACACACATATGTACTGTGGGGTTTCGCTCTTGTAGACAGGATTAGCGGACGCAGTATAGAGGCAACAACAAGTTTTTTTGGATCAAACAGTTCAGTGTTTTATTCATACTTTAGGCAAGTGACAAAACAAGCAGTCATATTCAAACAAAAAGTCACCTTGCGGTGTTGGGGGTAATTCACACCATGCGGCAATACTCAAAGAGTCCTTGCTTATAGCAACACCAACCTGTTTTCAAGCCAAACAGGTAGCAAGCTTTCATCCAGACACAAGACTCCCAGATTCCAACACAGAGACCTCGCTTCTGAGCCCAGAAACCTATTTAAGGACAGCCAGGTGCTGCCAAAACCCGGACCGGCACTTAAAATCCGGTCCGGTATTTGACCTCAATTGGCTATAAATCAGCCCAGCAGCACATGCTGGGAGGAAGATACCTGTTTTCCCAGACCAAACCTCTCACTGTGTCACATATACCCGCCCCCCTTTTGTTCAACCCTGAGGGGGTGAACACACGCCAGACAGTGTACTCGGGACAGGGCATCCGCATTTCCCTGTAACCAGCCTGCCCTGTGTTCCACCGAAAACTTAAAGTTTTGTAGGGAGAGAAACCACCGGGTGACCCGGGCATTTCTGTCCTTGGCCTGGCTCATCCACTTGAGAGGGGAGCGGTCGGCCACCAGACAGAATCTTCTCCCCAATAAATAATAGCGGAGAGATTCTAGTTCCCACTTGATAGCCAGGCACTCTCTCTCCACTATACTATACCGGGTCTTGGCGGAGTGAGCTTACGGCTGAGGAAGACAATGGGATGCTCCTCCTCGTTGACCTCCTGAGACAGTACAGCACCGAGGCCTACTTCGGAGGCGTCGGTCTGTACTATAAACTCCCTTTTGAAGTCGGGCTTCACCAAAACCGGGGACCTGCACAGGGCCGACTTCAAAGCCGAGAAAGCCTCTTCCGCCCCTATCATCCCAGCGAACCATCACTGATTTTCGTCCCTTCAAGAGTCCTGTCAAGGGCGCGGCTAGAGTAGCAAAGTGGGGAACAAACCTCATGCAATAGCCCACCATTCCCAGAAATGACTTTATTTGCCTAGTGGTGACAGGTCGGGGCCAATTCCGTATCGCCTCTATTTTGTTCACTTGGGGTTTGAGGACTCTGCGCCCAATGATATACCCCAGGTACTTAGTCTCTTCTAACCCTATCGCACATTTTTTTGGGTTAGCGGCTATGCCAGCTTTCCAAAGGGAGTCCACTACAGCCTACACTTTGGGTAGGTGACTTTCCCAGTCGATACTGTGGATGACAATATCGTCCAGGTAAGCCGAAGCGTACCGACGATGTGGATGAAGCACAATGTCCATTAGTCGCTGAAAAGTGGCGGGGTGCCATGCAGACCAAAGGGTAAGACCTTATATTGATACCGCCCCTCAGGCGTGATGAAGGCAGTTTTCTCTTTGGCAGCCTCAGTTAAGAGCACCGGCCAGTAGCCTTTCGTGAGGTCCAAAACAGAGAAATACCGGGCTTGTCCTAACCTCTCGATGAGTTTATCCACCCGGGGCATTGGATACGCATCGAACTTGGAAACCTCGTTAGGTTTTCGAAAGTCGTTACAAAACTGCAACGTTCCGTCCTGCTTGGGTATCAATACTATAGGACTGGCCCACTCACTTTTTGACTCCTCAATGACGTCTAGCTGCACTATTAGCTGCACCTTCTCCGATGTGGCTTGTCGCCAAGCCTCGGGTACCCGGTATGGTTTTAATCAGACTTTTGCCTGAGGCTCAGTGACAATGTCATGCTGGATTATGGAAGTGTGTCCAGGGAGGTCCGAGAACGCATCCGTGTTCCGACTAACGAACTCCCTGGCCTCCCGAATCTGTTTAGAGGAGAGTCTGTCAGCAATTTTTACTGTGGCAGCCGCCTCTCTTGCATCAGACAGAGGGGCCGGTACCTCTTCTAGAAAACCCTGCCGCGGGCTGTCTTCTGTACAGGTTTCCCTATCTGTCCACGGTTTGAGTAAATTCACATGGTAAACCTGCTCCGGCTTTCGCCGCCCTGGCTGGTGAACCTTGTAGTTTACATCTCCAATTTGCTCGAGTACCTCATAGGGCCTCCGCCACCTAGCCAGGAACTTAGCTATCAGTTACTCTCATAGCAGGCCACAGTGCCGGGAAGCCCGGGAAGTCTCTCCCTGTTATGAGTTCATAATGTAGATTTGTGGTGACAGCCACCTCGTGGGTCCATCTACCGACCACTGTGGTTAGAGACACCAGGGTAGCCCTTACTAAGGTCACCAGTCTCCCTGAGTCCAGCAGAGCCTCCGCTGGAGTGTCTCCCACTTCCACCTGGCATAAGTGACCTAGAGACTCTGGGGTACCTGTTGCACACTGCCTCCTGGCATATAGCGACTGACGGTAGCGATAGTTAGTGTCCATGGGCTCAACCCGATGGGGACAGTCAGCCCTTACAGAGCCAGGTCCGCCAGGGTACACACCGGGTGGGTTTTATCGGCTTAAATCTCTGGCCCTGGGGTGGAGATTTGCGGGGTTTGCCGACCCCCCTCCCGACAGAACACTTCTTTAGATTCCTGGTAGCTTCATAGTGTTCCGCCAGGTCCACCATTTCAAGGGCAATGCCAGGAGACACCTGACCGATCCAGTGCTGGAGAGGGTATGGCAAAGCCCACCAGAACATATCGGCTAACAGACGATACAGCATAGCATTTTTGCAAGAGGTGAAGTAAGTTATGATACTGGGTCCTCGCAGGCTGAGACGGGTTGAACCGCCACTGATGCACCCGCTGGGCCCAGACCAACACATTTACCCGCAGTCTTGCCAGAATCTCACCCTTGACTTTCTGGTAGTCGGCCACTTGATGGTCCGGCAAGTCGAAATACAACCACTGGGAATCGGATGCCAGGAACAGAGCGACGACCTAAGCCCACTGGTCATGGGGTAGCTTTTTCCCTGATGGCCACTTTCTCGTACATCGCCAGGTAAGTTTCGATGTCGTCTGCGGGGGTCATCTTAGGAATCGCGTTTTCCGTGCATCGTGGACACTCGGGGTTGCTTCTGCTGTCTGAAAAGCCATCATGTGTTATAGCAGCAACTGGTTAGTCTCCTGCTGCTGCTGCTTATTAGCCTCACGTTGCTGCAGGTTTGTCTCTCGCTGCTGCAGATTAGCCTCCATGAGGGCCTTCACAACAGCCTCCATTTTGTCATGGGGCACTGGTTGTAATACAGCTGGTTTAATGTACGACATACTACCGTAACTGAAACCTAAAATGTTGGCGTTCACACCAGCCTCACTGCTCTCGCCCGCATCCTCCACCAATTGTGGGGTTTCGCTCTGGCAGACAGGATTAGCGGACGCAGTATAGAGGCAACAACAAGTTCTTTGGATCAAACAGTTCAGTGTTTTATTCACACTTTAGGCAAGTGACAAAACAAGAAGTCATAAACAAGCAAAAAGTCACCTTGCGGTGTTGGCGGTAATTCACACCATGCTGCAATTGTGCCTCAGAGTCCTTGCTGACAGCAGCACCAACCTGTTTTCATGCCAAACAGGTAGCATACCTTCATCCAGACACAAGGCTCCTAGATCCAAACACAGAGACCTCGCTTCTGAGCCCAGCTGCCTATTTAAGGACAGCCAGGTGCTGCCAAAACCCGGACCGGCACTTAAAATCCGGTCCGGTATTTGACCTCACCTGGCTGTAAATCAGCCCAGCAGCACATGCTGGGAGGAAAATACCTGTTTTCCCAGACCAAACCTCTCACTGTGTCACAGTACAAATAAGCACAGTAACACACGTATGTACATACATATACAGTAGCACACACATACATGTGCATAGACAGACATTATTCTTATCCTTTACTCATAAAATGGCACCATATTAAGCAGCGCTGTACACTGCACGACAAAAGGGTGCAAATAAAGACTCAAAATACAAACTATATATGTACAGAAGAAGGCAAGACATGTCCAGTGAGCTAACAATCTAAGGGAGCGGCAAAATACTGAATGCAGCAGAAGGAAACACACGCGTACACACACAGGTACCTATGTATTGGCACGCATAGCTACAGGACATCTGCACACATGACACGCACAGTGACAAATGCACATAGAGGCTCATGGACACAAACACACATATACAGTAACATATACAGACATGTACACACATGGTGACCCCTCAGCAGCCGGGATCCTCCCTGTCACCGGTGACTGTTCACACAGCTCAGCCTGTACAGGATCTCTGTTTACTTAGCTGGCTCCATGTGAGGTGGGTGACGTGTGGTCCCCGGGACCCTCCTCATCACCTGTCACAATACTCTCTTCATAGAGCTCACCCTTCACACTCGCCCGGCATCCTGCGAAGAGCCTGATGTGCTCCTGCATCATGAATGAAACACTTCAGGAACTTGTGATTGGGGAGGGGGTGGGGAGCGCCATGCCTGTCACTGCCGGCGACGCAGGCCTCAGTGCTGTACAGATGTTTTCCGCACATCCTGGTAGAGGCCAGCCGCCTCACCCCTCATGTCCACAGGTTAGGCTTTATTAACGTGCTGTTTTTTAGTGGTCAATGGATCCGTCTGCAGAAGGCCAGCTCCAGGATTAGGTGGGCTCCAGGGGAAAGGGGCCACAGCAGGCCAACTTCATGACCCACCCACTGATCCACCTCTTCCCTTACCAGCCACAGTCCCCCCTTACACTGACAGCCCAATTGCCACCCCTTACATTGCTTAAAAAAGCACTCCCACACATGCCAGCCACAATGCACCCCCTTACAGTGCCAGACACAATGCACCCCTTACAGTGCTCCAAATAGCACCCCCCTACAGTGCCATACACAACACACCCTTACATTGCTTCATATCGTCCCCGCTTACAGTGCCAGCCACAACGCACCCCTTACAGTGCTCCAAATAGCACCCCCTTACAGTGCCAGCCACAATGCACCCCTTACGGTGCTCCAAATAGCACCCCCTTACAGTGCCGGGCACAACGCACCCCTTACATTGCTTCAAATCGTCCCCCCCTACAGTGCCAGCCACAATGCACCCCTTACAGTGCTCCAAATAGCACCCCCCTACAGTGCCAGCCACAACACACCCTTACATTGCTTCATATCATCCCCGCTTACAGTGCCAGCCACAACGCACCCCTTACATTGCTTCAAATAGTCTCCCCTTACAGTGCCAGCCACAATGCACCCCTTAAATTGCTTCAAATAGCACCCTCTTACAGTGCCAGCCACAATGCACCCCTTACATTGCTTCAAATAGCACCCCCTTACAGTGCCAGCCACAATGCACCCCTTACAGTGCTCCAAATAGCACCCCCTTACAGTGCCAGCCACAACGCACCCCTTACATTGCTTCAAATAGTCTCCCCCTTACAGTGCCAGCCACAATGCACCCCTTACAGTGCTCCAAATAGCACCCCCTTACAGTGCCAGCCACAATGCACCCCTTACATTGCTTCAAATAGTCCCCCCTTACAGTGCCAGCCACAACGCACCCCTTACATTGCTTTAAATAGTCCCCCCTTACAGTGCCAGCCACAACGCACCCCTTACAGTGCTCCAAATAGCACCCCAATACAATGCCAGCCACAACGCACCCCTTACATTGCTTCAAATAGTCCCCCCTTACAGTGCCAGCCACAACGCACCCCTTACATTGCTTTAAATAGTCCCCCCTTACAGTGCCAGCTACAATGCACCCCTTACAGTGCTCCAAATAGCACCCCCATACAATGCCAGCCACAACGCACCCCTTACATTGCTTCAAATAGTCCCCCCTTACAGGGCCAGCCACAATGCACCCCTTACATTGCTTCAAATAGTCCCCCCTTACAGTGCCAGACACAATGCACCCCTTACATTGCTTCATATCGTCCCCCCTTACAGTGTCAGCCACAACGCACCCCTTACATTGCTTCAAATAGTCCCCCCTTACAGTGCCAGCCACAATGCACCCCTTACATTGCTTCAAATAGCACCCCCTTACAGTGCCAGCCACAATGCACCCCTTACGGTGCTCCAAATAGCACCCCCTTACAGTGCTGGGCACAACGCACCCCTTACATTGCTTCAAATCGTCCCCCCTTACAGTGACAGCCACAATGCACCCTCTACAGTGCTCCAAATAGCACCCCCTTACAGTGCCAGCTACAATGCACCCCTTACATTGCTTCAAATAGTCCCCCCTTACAGTACCAGCCACAACGCACCCCTTACATTGCTTTAAATAGTCCCCCCTTACAGTGCCAGCCACAATGCACCCCTTACATTGCTTCAAATAGGTCAATTGGCAACATGATTGGGTATAAAAAGAGCTTCTCAGAGCGGCAGTGTCTCTCAGAAGCCAAGATGGGTAGAGGACCACCAATTCCCACAATGTTGCGCAGAAAGATAGTGGAGCAATATCAGAAAGGTGTTACCCAGCGAAACATTGCAAAGACTTTGCATCTATCATCATCAACTGTGCAGAACATCATCCGAAGATTCAGAGAATCTGGAACAATCTCTGTGCGTAAGGGTCAAGGCCGTAAAACCATACTGGATGCCCGTGATCTCCGGGCCCTTAAACGACACTGCACCACAAACAGGAATGCTACTGTAAAGGAAATCCCAGAATGGGCCCAGGAATACTTCCAGAAACCATTGTCAGTGAACACAATCCACCGCGCCATCCGCCGCTGCCAGCTGAAACTCTACAGTGCAAAGAAGAAGCCATTTCTAAGCAAGATCCACAAGCTCAGGCGTTTTCACTGGGCCAGGGATCATTTAAAATGGAGTGTGGCAAAATGGAAGACTGTTCTGTGGTCAGACGAGTCACGATTCGAAGTTCTTTTTGGAAATCTGGGACGCCATGTCATCCGGACCAAAGAGGACAAGGACAACCCAAGTTGTTATCAACGCTCAGTTCAGAAGCCTACATCTCTGATGGTATGGGGTTGCATGAGTGCGTGTGGCATGGGCAGCTTGCATGTCTGGAAAGGCACCATCAATGCAGAAAGATATATTCAGGTTCTAGAACAACATCTGCTCCCATCCAGACGTCATCTCTTTCAGGGAAGACCCTGCATTTTTCAACAAGATAATGCCAGACCACATTCTGCATCAATCACAACATCATGGCTGCGTAGGAGAAGGATCCGGGTACTGAAATGGCCAGTCTGCAGTCCAGATCTTTCACCTATAGAGAACATTTGGCGCATCATAAAGAGGAAGGTGCAACAAAGAAGGCCCAAGACGATTGGACAGTTAGAGGCCTGTATTAGACAAGAATGGGAGAGCATTCCTATTTCTAAACTTGAGAAACTGGTCTCCTCTGTCCCCAGACGTCTGAGTGTTGTAAGAAGAAGGGGAGATGCCACACAGTGGTGAAAATGGCCTTGTCCCAACTTTTTGGGGATTTGTTGACACCATGAAATTCTGATTCAACATATTTTTCCCTTAAAATGGTACATTTTCTCAGTTTAAACTTTTGTTCCGTGATTTATGTTCTATTCTGAATAAAATATTAGAAGTTGGCACCTCCACATCATTGCATTCAGTATTTATTCACGATTTGTATAGTGTCCCAACTTTTTTGGATTCTGGTTTGTAGTCCCCCCTTACAGTGCCAGCTACAATGCACCCCTTACTATGCCCTAAATAGTCCCCCCTTACAGTGCCAGGTACAATGCACCCCTTACATTGCTTTAAATAGTCCCCCCTTACAGTGCCATACACAATGCACCCCTTACTATGCTCCAAATAGTCCCCCCCTTACAGTGCCAGGTACAATGCACCCCTTACATTGCTTTAAATAGTCCCCCTTTACAGTGCCAGCCACAGCGCACCCCTTACATTGCTCCAAATAGTCCCCCCTTACAATACCAGCCACAGTGCCCCCATTCAAGTGCCATTCACCTTCCCTTCATACAAATCTAGCCACTGTGCCGCCTTACAATGTTCCTTTACGGTCACTGTCACAGTGCCCCCAACAGGGCAAGTCAGCACACAATTTACCTACCTAGTGGTGTCTCCCAAATCCTTGTGCAATGCCAGCTGGGACTGATGACAGAATGATGACATCATCACAGTTGGCTGAGCCGCCAGATCGGACCCTGTCAATGGAGCAGAAAGCGATCAGATACGGGCTGAGATAGTTGGGGGCACACAGTTTAACACAGAGGAATGTGCAGGCGGGTTGAGTGCCTCCCCCGACAGTGGGCCCGCTTCTGTGCCGATGCCCATTGCTGGTGCTGGGCCTGCTCCTGCGCTGTCAGGAGACCACCACTGTCGTACTTTTACCGTCTTCAGATATTTCTGAAGATTGTGACTCAAGGAATTCCAAAGAACTGATATCAAAGCGGCTGAAAACACCAAGTAGCCGGCGTGGAGCCCTGGCTGCCATCTTGGTAGCCTGTTGGTTTGTTCCATTATACGACTCTACCGTACGGAGATTATGAAGATCTAGGTGTAACAGTAACGGGATGGGAAAGGCTAAATTCATACTCGGTCATTTAAAGTCCACCAGGTTCTTCGAGTGACAGACAGGTAAAAAACCGTGGCAAAATGCCAAGTGGGCTCTGGGCTTCGTGCACAGTCCATACACGTGAGACACTGCGATGGCGACACTATAGCTGATTAGTTATCTGTGGGATTATATATACAAACGACCGCACAGCGACACTAAGGGCGGTATTACACCACCCAATCTTCAGTGCGAGCGCCAGACTGATGCCACCTGAATGCGGGAGGAGTGATCGGCTACTGCAGCCGTTTCTCCTGTATTTGGTTCTATTGGCTGAAAGATGGCGATTATCGGCAGCACATGTCTGTGTGTAACCAGGGCCGTGCCGCCGATAATCGGGTATGCCCATCAGCCGAAAAGCGAGCATTTGTTTGCTCATCGGATGCCTATGAACGCTCATTCACGATAACTGTCCCAAAAAGCGTGCGGTCTAATAGGGCCCTATAGCTGGCCTAAAGGGTCCATTCAGACGTCCGTAGAATGGGTCCAGATCCGTTCGGCATAATTGATATGGGTGCGGACCCATTCATTTTCAATGGGGCCGGAAAAGATGCGCATTCCGGTCCGCGGCTCCGCAAAAAAATAGAGCATGTCCTATTCTTGTCAGCAGCTGCGGACAAGAATAGGAATCCTCTGTTAAGTGCCGGCGATGTGCGGCGTCAGTGTTTTGCGGTCCGCAAAACACTATGGACCTCTGAATGGACCCTAAAGGGGTTGTCTCACTTCAGCAAATGGCATTTATCATGTAGAAGCTAATATAATTCACTTACTAATGTACTGTGATTCTCCGTATTGTCTCCTTTGCTGGCTGGATACATTTCTACCATCACATTATACATGGCTCGTTTCCATGGTTACGACCACCCTGCAATCCAGCAGGGATGGTCGTGAGTGCACACTATAGGAGAAAGTGCCGACCTCTCTAGTGGCTGGGACCGTAAGAACGCACATAGGCTGGTGGTTTTTCCTGTAGTCTGCAAGCACGGCCACTGCTGATGGATTGCAGGGTGGTCGTAACCATGGAAACGAACCGTGTATAATGTGATGGAAAAATGAATCCAGCCAGCAAAGGAGGCAATATGGACAATCACTATACATTAGGAAGTGCCTTGTATTAACTTTCTCTACATGATAAATGGTATTTGCTGAAGTGAGACAGCACCTTTGAGAAGGACTTACATGGGGCAAGGAGCAGCCGATTGTCGGGAAGCAAGCGTTCCTTCCCGACAGTTGGCTGCTTGTCAGTGGAGGTGATACAGTTCGGGTCAGGGAGCTGCGGCACAGCCATGTTTCCTGGGTTAGTTCACATGGAATTTTTTGGAGGAGGTTTTGAGGCAGATTTTCCTGCAGTTTTCTGCTGGATCCACTTCCAGATCTGCCTCTAAACCCGAACCTACCCTTACAGTATAGGTGTCCAAAGCTGGCTTAGACCTGTTTCACATGTGCATTTAAAGGGGTTGTCTGAGTTCAGAGCTGAACCCGGACTTATCTCCATCTTCACCCAGGCAGCCCCTCTGAGATGAGCATCGGAGCATACCGCGCAGGGCAAGGGCTGTCTTGTTTATATTTTTCACACTGCTAGGCGGAGGCTTCATCCTAACAGTGGTCCCAGTGACGTCACCGGCTCTGATGGGCGGGCTTTAGCACTGCCCTAGTCGTTTTACAAGGTAGGCGGGCTTTAGCGCTGCCCTATCAGTGCCGGTGACATCGCCGGGCTCACTGCTAGGTGGAAGCCTCCGCCTAGCATTCCTAGGAAGAGCCCGGCACGTCACTGGATCTCCAGAAAAGCCCTTGCCCTATTCAGCGCTGGGGAGAGCATCAGAGCATTAAATACTCCGATGCTCATATCAGAGGGGCTGCCTGGGTGAAAACAAGTATATGTCTGAGGTTCAGCTCTGAATCTGGACAACTCCTTTAAGGAGATCAGTTACAGTCAGGAACACCCTGCTGGATCCGTCCCTGCCGGGCACAATCGTGCGCTGCTGTTATTCCATCCGGCCCCATTCGCTCGGCAGGGTTTTCTGGATCTGCTTAATGGGCCATTCACACGGCAAATTGCGGATCCGCAACACACCCGGCCAGCACCCCCATAGAACTGCCTATTCTTGTCCGCAATTGCAGACAAGAATAGGACATGTTTTATTTTTTTCGGGATCCGCAGACCGGAGGTTCGGGGCCGCGCTCCGGAAATGCAGATGCGGACAGCACACTGTGTGCTGTCCGCATCTATTCCTGCCCCATAGAAAATGAATGGGTCCACACCCGTTTCGGTAAATTGCGGAACGGTTGCGGACACATTCTACGGACGTGTGAATGGACCCTTAGACCTGGGGACAGCCTTGGGTGACTACCAAGGCAGGGGAGCACAGGGGGCGGGTGACTGGTGCTGGAAACACCACACTTTGCGGAATATGTGCGTTTTTTTCTTCGCGGATTTCCATGCGGAAAAAACGCAGCGTATTACGGTACCAGCAAACTGCACGAGATTAGACAAACCTCATGTACACTTTGCAGATTTTTTTTTTCTGTGCAGAAATTTACCTGCCTTGTGGTTTTCAAAATTTAAAGCAGGTCAATTATATTTGCGGTTGGATTTTGACGAAAAGGTGAGATCTGGGGGCAAAACCGCATCAAAACTCGCTATTAGACATTGAGGATTTTGCTTGTTGCAGAAACGCACGTAAATGTACGCGGATCTTATGTGAGCCGGAAAACTGAATGGTTTCACCCATGGGTCCCAAACAGATGGGTCATCACCCAGGAGGCTCAAGTAGAAAGGGGGCATCACCCACGTCTGCGATCTCCTCTCTTCACAGTCTTTTAGTGGGAATAATGGCCGTGAGCAGAGCCCGGGATTGTGGTGTAAGTGTGTTTATCGCAGGGGGAAGGGGCCCCTGGGGACCCCCTGGGGGGTAAGTGGGGGACTATCGTCTCCACAACTGCCAGGATTCCCTCTCCCGGTAACACGCAGACCCCCGCGATGGCTCCAGTGTAACATTCAGGGGATGCTGCTGGACGTGTCGCAGTAAACAATGTAGCAGCAGCAGCAGCAGCGGCCGCGGCGCGACCAGGGGGTGTGATGTCCTGTGGGCCGATCTCCAGCCCTGGGTCCCCGGCTCTGGGTGTGGTCTGGGGGCGGGCTGCTGGATAAAGGTGTCGGAGCTGTGTTCCGGGAAGCGGTTAGACGGGGTAAGATACGGGGGTCGCCTCGGCGGGTCGGTGCTGGGGGTGGGGGCGCTGCAGCTGCAGGTCGGCCGCTGGGCGGCAGTGTGAAGGCTCCGGCGCTGCAGTTGTTGTGGAACTAAAAGTCTCAGCAGTGCCCGGCCGTGGCTGAGCCCTGCATTTTATGGGGAGAGATGCTCAGTCTGGGGTGCATGTGCACATTTTTGGGGTGTCATGAGCTGAGCCTGTACCCACACAGGTGGTCCATCACAAGTTAAGCGGGTCGCCACGCTCCTATAACGTAACCATAAGGATCTGATACGGTGGACCGTACCCACCGACTGATCCTCGTCGTTGGAACCCCATTGTTGGTGGTCGTTATTTTATTATTTCGTGTGGGACAATAGGGGGCGGGGGGGCTACCGGTAAGTGCCCCAGGTGCTGAGTGCCAGGGGGGCACCTACAAGCCACTTTTCATTAACCACGGTATTTAGATACGTGGCCAGGACAGCAAACTGAACCTCTGACCCGGGCGAAGGAGATCCTGCAATCCATCTGCGCTAGTCGAGGAACAGACCGGCGGAGTAACCGTATCCGGCATAGCCAGACACCGCCGGATCCCCCTTCACTATGATGGGATCTGGCGGGTTTCTGGCACAAATGCAAATCGCCGCCTGCAGGTTTTTTTTCCCCAGCACGTTGTTGGCATTTATGCTGGAACAGACAGGTCCCATTATAGTGAAGCGGGATCCGGCGGTGCCTGGCTATGCCGGATACGGTAACTCCGGTAGTCTGGGCGGGAACAGATTACTACTGGATTACCTTAACGGACATGTGAATGTAGCCGAAAGGAATTTTTTTACAGTTTTGCATAGAAACCTCTTTCCACTGCCAACATTTATGACCTATATGTTGGGATAGGCCGTAAATGTCTGATTGTGGGAGGCAGAACACCCCCAACGCGCTACCCCGAGATCAGGGCGACACGCTCCCCCCATTGCCATCGGTGCTCATCTGTTTCCATATCTTCCATTTACTATGATTCGGGTAGGTCGAGGACCACTCTTGTTTTGGATTAGGATGAGGGATAAGTGTCTGATCGACTCCCAATGATCAGGAGAACGGGGGGGGGGGGTCCTGTGGTTTCCTATTTGAATGGAGCGGTGGGCACGCAGGTCTGCTGCTCCACTCAACGGAACTACTGGAGATGGTCGACTGTGCTGCCTCAGGTAGTCTCCGCTGCGGACATGCACAACCACCGCTCCATTCAAACAGGATCGGCAGGAGACCTAGTGGTTGGACAACACAGATCAGGTACTTAAAGGGGTTGTGTCACTTCAGCAAATAGCATTTATCATGTAGAGGAAGTTAATACAAGGCACTTACTAATGTATTGTTATCCATATTGCCTCCATTGCTGGCTGGATTCATTTTTCCACTGCATTTATACCCTGCTCTGTTCCATGGTTACGACCACCCTGCCATCCATCAGTGGTGGCCGTGCTTGAACACTATACAAAAAAGCACCAGCCTATGTGAGAGAGCACATAGAGACCAGCACTTTTTCCTATAGTGTGCACACACGGCCACCGCTGATGGATTGCAGGGTGGTCGTAACCCCTGTAAACGAGCCGTGTATAATGTGATGGAAAAACGAATCCAGCCAGCAAAGGAGACAATATGGACAATCACAATACATTAGTAAGTGCCTTGTATTAACTTTCTCTACATGATAAATGGCGCTTGCTTAAGTGAGAGGACCCCTTTAACATCTATCCTGTGTTTAGGGGAAACGTGGTTATCAAGGGAAAACTCCCTCAGGCGAGGGCTACACTACGACATTTCTCACACGACATTTTTTTGTAATGATTGTCTATGGTGTCGCACTGCAACATGTGATGTACTGCGAAACGACAGTCGCACAATAATCCATCCAAGTTGGAACAGCACGTTGCATGTCGTGGTGCAACACCGTAGAATATCGTTCCCAAAAAATTTTGCGCGGCATTTCTGCTACGTAAATGTCATATGACACATGTTGCAGTGTAGTTGTACCCTTAGGCCCCATTCACACGACCGCAATTCTGTGCCGCATTTTGCGGAACGGAAATGCGGACCTATTCATTTCTATGGGGCCGCACGATGTGGTGCCCGGATTCGGAATTGCACTTCCGGGTCTGCAATTCCGTTCCCAAAAAAAAATAGAACATGTCCTATTCTTGTCCGCAATGTGGCAAAGGTAGGGCATGCATGTATGCAATATGTATGTCGCTCTAGTACTATTACACCAATGTCCGCAATCCCGGACAACCCCTTTAAGGACCAGTAGTCTAGTAATGAAGGAATGTCTATCCTGATAGAAACTTGCTGGCTTTAGAGGGACTGTCTGGCCTGCTGGTGACATGCCATCTCGCACTTGTGACCACTGAGGCCAGTAATGGCTGCAGCAGTCATGGGACCAAGTCTGGTGGGCACGAGGAGCGATGTGGGAAAGGTGGGACTGCGGACACTGGACACGGGTACCAACTATTTGGTTTCTCAGCTCCTAGCCCGGACAACCCCTTTAAGGTGTTATAGCAAAGTGTTCTATAGAGAGACCATTTTATAACTGGGGTAACTATTAGATGCACTAATAATACTGCCCAGGAGAATGTAATAATACTGCCCAGGAGAATGTAATACTGCCCAGTGAAGAAACACCCAATTTTCTTTGGAGGGGGTGAACAGAAGCACAACCTTTATGCCTAACTGAGGGATCACTTGACGGGATTCATAACCCTCTAAGCTGGCAACAGAAACTGCCATTGGCCCAGCTATATGGGCTGAAGAAATGCACCCAGGCCCTGGTTCCAGTGGAGAACCAAAAATCCATATGCAATTTAATGGGACAGCAGTACTCTAAATGGTATGTGATGGTTGGAAGGGCACCGATACAGATTTTGCATCGGGGCCCAGAATCTTTAAAGGGGTTATCCAGTCCCTATAATGACCCCCAAAATGCCCGGGCCCCTCCTGTAGAGCATACTTACCTGCTCCCTCTGGATGCCTGCACGGCCGCCGCTGCATCTCTATGTGGCGCGGATGAAAACATCTGGCGACGGGGGTTGGTGCTGCCAATAGCAAGCCACGACGGTGACCAGCCTCCCTAGCAGCTAAGAGGGTTGGCCACCGTCACTGTCCGCTATTGGCTGCACATTCTCTAACCCCCTGCCGTCACCGTATGTTTTGATCCATGCAACGGGGAGATTCAGCGTTGGCCGTGCAGGGATCCAGAGGGAGTGATGGTGACCAACCCTCTCAGCTGCTAGGGAGGCTGGTCACCGTCGTGGCTTGCTATTGGCTGCGCCAACCCCCGTCGCCGGATGTTTTCATCCGCGCGACATAGAGATGCAGCGGCGGCCGTGCAGGCATCCAAAGGGAGCAAGTAAGTATGCTCTACAGGAGGGGCCCGGGCATTCTGGGGGCCATTATAGGGATTGGATAACCCCTTTAAGTGACACTTCTGTGCTTAGACATGCCGTGGTGCTGATAGTCTTTGCATCTATAGTAATTACATTTTGCAGGGCATGCTCACCTCAGAGGATTACCCTGAGGCTGCGGGTCCATGGCAGGGCTCACCGTTACAGTGCAGTTTGCCTCAGCATTCAGGCACAGCAATGGTAGCAATCAAGGGAGGAGGTGAGGGGTTCCATGCCACCCTCCTCTCTGGGTGAATGGTTACAACGAGGGGTAGGGCTCCATTTTACTGCTGCTTTGAGGCCCCGTCTTTTCTATTTTTTAGACTGTTTTGGCTGAATCTATAAATGCTGTTCTCTTTGCTGAGCATCCGGTGTAATCCAGCTGTGACATCAGATCCCGGTGCAGAGACGGTGCTGACGCCGCGTCTCCCGTGACGTCTCGGTGGACTGTTCTGCTTGGAGGTTTCATGCTGAACTTCTGCACTGAGATTCCCTAACACGAGGCAGAAACTGGGCTCTGGCTGTAATGACGGGATAAATTAATCATCCACTTTAGCGACTCCTCGAGCCATCGCTGACTGGGGACAACAATGCTGATGCCTATGTGTTCCTGCAGCCGCTGCGTTAACCATCCAGAGGGGCTTGTTCTATTCGGACTTTACACGACTGGTTTCCTCTACATAGATAGAACTGGGAAAGCCTGATAATCGAGCAGGGGGCAGAATTTCACTATCTGAGTTGCTGTGGAAACCTCGTGATGAGACGTTGATATCGCTGAACTGTACGTCGGCATTGAGGTGGGGGAGTAGGGGGCCTGGCGGAGCATTGGGGTTGTCAGTGTTTCCCCATGGCTCTGCATTAATAAGAAGTGGCAGCAGCTCAGTCCTACATTGCTGGAGAGATGCAGGGGGCCATGAATCAGGAGCCCTCTGTATGTACGTCTACTTTAGTGGCCATTAAGCTGTGGCTACATGACCGATGTCGCACAGACCGCAGTGCACGCTGCAGAGCGCATGGGGTTGCATTGGGACTTGCAAGTTAACAGGACCCGAAACACAAACCTGTTGGATTTCTCACAACTGTTGGGTCATGGCTTGTGATTTACAACCTGACTTTGTTGCGATGTACAGTACAGTAGTGTTAGGCCTCTTTCACACGAGCGTTACTGATTCTCTCCGGGTCTGTTCAGGAAAAAAAAAAACTGATGGTTTTGCACGGAAGTTCAGTCAGTTTTGTCTGCAATTGCGTTCAGTATTTCTGTTTTTTTCCGCATTTGGATGCAATGCATTTTTCACTGAATCTCCAGTCACTTCTATGAGGCCAGGGCTGCGTGAAAAATGCAGAATATAGAACATGCTGCCATGATTCGTGAAGAACAACGCTCATGTGCACAGACCCATTGAAATGAATGGGTCAGGATTCAGTGCGGGAGCCATGCGTTCACTTCATGCACTGCACCCGCACGGAAATCTCGCTCGTGTGAAAGGGGCTTTTAGGATGCCGTGATCTTTGGCCGCCATGTATCCCCAATCAAGTTCACCATTAACGATATGGCATTTGGAGCTGTCTCCTGTAATTTATCAGTCTTTGTACAATACGTCTCAGGTTCCGCTTCTGTCGAGGTATAACATGATCAGACTGGTTGATATCCTTTTTCAATTACATTGCCGGGGATCCCTTCAAAGAAGAGGGGTCACCCAAAATAAGGTGTAATGTCTATTGGAACTTCATGTAAGGCATTTATAGAACATCCATAGGACATTATGGGTGCGAGTTCCTGGTGACCCCTCTTTACTGATTTCCAGCTGCTGCGTACTTCAGTGGACAGTCACTGCACTTGTACGTGGCCCTCTTCATTAAAGTCTATGGGAGTTGCGGAGAGGCAAGCATGTATGGATTATCCCTTTAATTAAAGGGGTATTCCCATGTGGACACTTATGGCATATAGGTGTGGGTCCTACCTTTGGGCCTCACAGCCGTCTTGAGAACGGAGCCCTGTCTTGCGCCACTGGGAATGGAGAAGGGGCCTTGCATGTGTGGGTTTCTCCATTCTCTTCTATGAGTTCCCTCGGTGTCCAGATGGGAATAACCCATTAGCTAATGCTTATAATTAAGGAGACTTCAGTCTTTCCAGATTATCAAATGCTGGATTTAAGAAATGTCACTGTAGTTTTATTTTAGGTCCTACTGATGCCGGATTGAAGTATTTCCTTGGAACTGTGGTGTATATCTGGTTCATCTTGAGGAGGCTGGCTCCACGTATGGCCTGAGTGGGTCAACCGCCGCCTTCTCCACTTATCTCCTATTTTCTATATTGTTTGGGAGATTTGTTCTTTCACAGGCAGCTCCAAAGCAAGCCATCACTTTAGTTAGTCCAAGTTCTGGCCATTGCGCCTGCCTGAAAAGACTCCCACAAATTCAGTGAACTGTATCTGTGGTGATACTGGAAAGATACCAAATTCCAATGTCAGTTCAAAGCGGGGATGAACAAACCCAAGAGCGACATGTATAACAGCAGCAAAAATTGGAAGGAAGCAGGAAAAACGGGCAGACGTAAGAATCTGAGTGACTTAGGCTGGGTTCACACCTGAGCGTTTTACAGCGCGTTCCTACGCGCTGTAAAACGCTCAACAAGGAGAAACCAATGATTCCCTATGGGAATGGTTCACACTTGGGCGTTTTACAGCGCGTACGATCGCGCTGTAAAACGCCCGACGCTCCAAAAAGTACATGAGCGACTTTTGGGGCGTTTGTGGCCATAGGACACTGTAGTGAATCACACAAACGCGCGTCAAACGCGCGTTTACTATTACAAAAACGCGCATAAAAATGCGCGTCAAAAACGCGCGTAAAACGCGCGTTTGCGCAACGCTCAAGTGTGAACCCAGCCTGAGGCAAGGGCCAAATTGTGATGGCAACGACTGGCTCAGAATACTTCCAAAAATGGCAGGTCTTCTGGGATGTCACCGGAATGCGGTGGTTCAAAGAAGGACAACCAGCGAACCCAAGGTCATGGGTGGCCAAGGCTAATTGATGTGTGTGGGAGTGAAGATTAGTCCATCTGGTCCCAAAAGCTGCTGAAAAAGTCACTGCTGGCTATGATAAAAAAAAGGTGTCAGGACAAACAGGACATCAAAGCTTGCTTGTCACGATCAGTGTGGGGGGAAAAAGTCCACACTAAACACAGGAGGGAAGGGGAACAGTAACTGGGCCTGGAAACTAGGGAAGGAACAGGTCACCTCCTAAACAACCCTAATCTGGGCCCTAACTACCTATCAATATGAATAGACCTTGAAGGTAGGAATATTCATATGCAGGATACCTAGGCCCTTATATCCCTATAAGACCCTGGAATAAGGTTAGAAGCAGAGACAACCCATTCCTCCCCAGATGGATGAATGGAAGTCTCTGTCTCAGGCCCAGATACAAATAACAGGGAATATAACAAACACAAAGTAATAAGAAAAGACAAGACTTATCTAAAAGTAGAAAACTAGCAACTCCAGAAGCACCACAGAGTACAACCGACCAGCTGGTTAGAAGACAGGAAGAACATTTATAAACCGCATCTCCAAGAGTGAGAAGCGGCTACTTATGGGAAAGGTAAATTACCAACAGGCAACACCTGAAGCAAGGAGTGTGGCATTCACCAAAACACAGGCACAATAAGATCCACAGTGAACTTGTCAATTTAACCCATGAGTTGACATTCTCTCCGATCTCCTGGCACCTGCCACAGGAACATCCGTGACATTGCTGTGTAGCCGCAGACTGGTCAAAGAGCCCATGCTGATCCCTGTCCTCAGCTGAAAACACCTACATAGACACAAGATCATCAGAACTAAACCATGGAGAACTGGAAGAAGGTGGCCAGATCTGATGAATCACATTATATGATGGCTGCGTGTGTGCTTGTCACCTGGGGAGGAGATGGCACCAGGTGCACTGTGGATGTGATACGTACCACCTACCTAAACATTGTACAGACCTCTTTAAGCAGGATAACGTCCCGGGCACACTGCAAAAATGATTCAGGAATGAGGAACATGACAAAGAGATGAAGGTGATGAGTTGTCCCTAAGTTCTCCAGATCTTAGTCCAATGATTATTTGATGTGCTAGAAAACCGAGTACGATTCATGGAGGCCGCACCTCACAACTTACATGATTTACAGGATTGGATACCACAGGACACCTTCAGAGGTCTATTGGGATTTATGTCTTCATGGGTCAGAAATGCTTGGACAGCATGAGAGGGACCAGCACAATATTAGGTTTTTAAAGGGTTGTGCAAGAATGGGATGGAGGGTATGACAACCCCAAATGGAGAGCCAGTGCCGGGAAGCAGGTAAGTAAGCTTCCTTTTACTGGTCCAGCCAAGTATGGGGGTTGCCTAACTCCCCTCCCCCCATTCTTGCACAACCCCTTTAGTGCTATGGCTGATAGGTCTATGGACAGGGGTTGTCTTTATTAGAGCTCATACACACAACTATGTCCGTATTGTGGTCCGCGAATCCACCAAATACGTAAACCTTCCACGTACATTCCGCAATTTTCTCACTCCCATAGCTAGAAATTAATATTCATGTCCACAATATGGGCAAGAACAGGCCATGTTGTATCATTTGTGGAAGGGACATAGGGATGCGGGCAGTACACCGATGACATCCACGTGCTGTCCGGTCTTTTGTGGACCCATAAAATGAATGGGTCTGTGTGCAATCTTCAAGAAATGTGGAATGTGGCTGTGTGCATGAGCCCTTAGGTTCACAATGGGAAAACAGATACAAAGCGGATGCGCCGTGCATTCACACCTGTACTGTAGTAATGATTTCAGTATGGCAGCTCTAGGCCTTCGGTCTACGCTCCATATGTATTTGTGTCCGCGTCGCTCCGCATAATCCGGACTCTTCTAATCTATACAGTGTATAAGCTGCTTACGGCTCTGTGCACACTTGCGTTTTAAATATCCGTCTGATCCTGTTTTTACTTTAAATTAGTAACTTGCAAATGACGCAGACAATGGGGGAGGGGATGTATAGAGACCAGGAGTTGTCGCCATTTGTGTAATGGAAAGTTGGACAACCTTGTAATAGACTTTGCCCATAGCAACCAATCGGATTCCACCTTTCATTTTTTGCAGCTCCTTTGGAAAATGAAAGGAGGAATCTGATTGGTTGCTATGGGCAACTAAGCCAGTTCTACTTTACACCAGTTTGATAAATCTCCCTCACTCTTTTTACATCCAGAGGCCAAAATGTAACGTGTTTGCTGCCAATTTTTTGGTACAGAAATGCTGCAGATTTGCTGCATTTTTAAGGCTCGGACTACACAGCGACAATTAGTCACACGACAAAAAGGGCTCAACTACGCTGTGACATGTTTCGCACAATATTCCTGCCACGTGACA
The DNA here is from genome assembly GCF_014858855.1 of Bufo gargarizans. Taxonomy (NCBI): domain Eukaryota; kingdom Metazoa; phylum Chordata; class Amphibia; order Anura; family Bufonidae; genus Bufo; species Bufo gargarizans. Next base: position 60,166,107 of record NC_058088.1, on the reverse strand, counting down.
TTTTTCATAACGGTAGTCAATGGTGTCGCACTGTGACGTGCTACGACTGCAATGCGACAGTCGCACAAAAATGCAGCTTGGATGGACTTTTTGTGACTGTCGCGTCCCAGTCGCCGCATGTCACACGTTGCAGTGCAACACTATTGACTATCATTACAAAAAAATGTTACGCGACTTTTTGGCGACAAGAAGTCGCGCAACACAAGTCGCCCTAGCCTTAAAGGTGAAATCCGTGTCAGAAATTTGCAAAAATTGATATGCTGCGGACTTAAAATCCCCATAGCTGTGCGGATTTCATTGCTGACACTTTCCACTTTGCTGCTACTGTAAATGCTGCAGGTCTTGTGCGCACAATTCTGCTGTGACCGTACCATAAGGCTGTCTTCACACGTTGCGGATTACATTTATGCTTCGCACTTGCGTTGTGGCGTTCCGGTTTTGGGATCCGGCAGAGAATTTCAAAACTGGAATTAAACGGATCCGTGCCATTTAACCCATCTGGATGCATCCATTTTGGCTGGATCCGGCATCACTGACTTACATTGATTTTCATGCCAGATCCGTTTTTTTCCGTTTCGCAGACCAGACACAAAACCTCAGCTTGCAGTGGTTTTGTGTCCTGTGAAAAAAAAACGCAACAAAACGGAACGTAACGCATCCTGATCAGTTTTGTGCCTATTGACAATGAATGGGGACAAAACTGATCTCATTGCCACAACGCAAGTATGAAACGGGCCTTATCTGCACTGATACATTGTAGCAAACGATCAGGACAGGGGAGAGATTTGTGCTGCCCATGTATATACTTCACAGAGGACTGTCTACTAATTGTACCAATCCTTCAGCTGTGAGGGGGTATTAGGTTAGGGCACATCTTTTTTAGCCTCTAGATCAGGGATGTCAAACTCGTGGCCCTCCAGCTGTTGCAAAACTAAAACTCCCATCATGCCTGGGCATATTACAGCTATCAGGGAATGATGGGAGTTGTAGTTTTGCAACATCTGGAGGGCCATGAGTTTGACATCCATGCTCTAGATGTATACAGAATGTATCGATTCACTGACAGCAAGCAGAGATTCTGCATTATTGAAACATTAGAACATTAGAAAGTTGCAGAACTTTAGAGCTTTATTTGCATAAAAGCAGACCACCATTTGTATTTCAGTTTCTCAACATTTGTAAGATCTCTGCTTCCTGTCAGCGAATGGCAGCATTATGGTATAAATTCAGGGACACCCAAGTTAAAGGGGTATTCCCATCACAGATATTTATGAAATATTCACAGGACAGGACAGATTCAGGTACCGTCTCTATGATCCACACCAAATGAAGGTGGACAGATGCCGGGGCAGAACCCGGAAGCGAGGAGAAGGAATTAGATGACTGTGATTCCCCCTCTCCAGGTGGAACAGCCGAGAGCATGCTGCGACTTGTAGTCCCCGTCACAATCCGATTCCTGTCGACTACTTGGTTCCATAGTTTTTTCTGCCTGTATTAGATCTAGTCAGTCATGTGAATCTGACAGGAGCAAAAATACATTTCTAGTCCTCGAGGCATCCTGCTGTCCAGCTATTTCTTTCCATGTCTGGGAAAGCTGGGTGACACCACTATGGCCACCAGTAGGGATGTCACCAGGACAGTGTCCCAGCTTTCCCATGATCCTGAATGTGGCTTTATCTATGCACTGGAATGTCCGGCTCGGATGCAGACCCATTGACTTCAATAGTGCCACAAAAGATGCGGACAGTACTCCGTGTGGTGTCCGCCTCCGTTGCTCCATTCTGTGGCCCCGCAAGAATAGGCATTTCTATTATGGGCGGGCCATTTCGTTCCGCAAATTGGTGAACGCACATGGGTGGCATCCGTGTTTTTTGCGGATCTGCAATTTGCGGACAGCGGGTCGTGTGCATGAGCCTTTAAACAGATGCAGGGGATGTATCCTAGGTCTTCCATCCAGTGGTCAGGAAAGCTGGGTGGCAGCCACGTAGCATTGTTACCCAGCTTTTCCAGAAACAGAAGTAAGCATGAAATGGCCGATCACAGAGGAGGACGGCTCAGGGACTCATTTACTTACTGGCAATTGTTTTGCTTTATTTCAGGGGAAGACGTGTGAACGCCTGGACGTATTCTGGTGAGTTCTCCATCATCCGTCCTTAGGAAGATCCTCCGTATATGAAGTAACCTTGGAGTTGTGGGTGCCGTAAATAGCAGCTGGGGGAAGGATGTGAGAGTTTAGGAAGGGGCGAGCAGCGGTGTTTCTGGTGCACGGATTGGATATTCGCTGCAAGGGTCTCCTGGTGCAAGGCATTTAAGGACTGCTACATATTTGCTGGTGAGCTGTGCACCGTATCAAGGCGATCGCTGCTGCCGCCGTCAGTTCCATGTTGATGCTTGCACCCAGCAGATACTCTAATAGGAAGAGGGATTGTCATGTCACATAAGAGGGGTGGAGGTGGCGGGGGGAGTGCTGGTCACAAAGGAGGGTCTATACTTCTCTGTGCACTGCAGTCTGTACAAACGACCCGCACACATCCCATTTATTAGGACTAAACCCTGCTCCCGTAATCGCCACTTAGGCGCAGAGAATTTCAGATGACGCCCAAACACACCCAGGCCTGTCCGATCCCTCCGCGAGTCCTCGCTGTTTGCAGTTAATACTCGGCCTGCGATGGCCTTGGGATTAACCCTTTCTCAGCACGTGAGCAGTGCAAAGCATGAAACCTGCCCTGGATTGCAAAACACAGGCGCTGATTACTGTCATAAAGATCAGGATCACCGGCACCTTTGTAGAGGAAGTCCACCTGTAAAGAGAGTCTGGCAGGTTGTGCTGAGACTTGCAGTGCTGCGGGTTATGTAAGATAGGGATGAGAAGGATATGGAGAGGTGGGGGATGGGCTCAGTACAGGTACCTTAGGTGAGAAAATTGAAACCCCCCCCCCTGCCTAATATTGTGTAGCTCCCCCTCTCAGATTTTTCAAGGCATGGACTCCACAAGACCTCTGAGGTGTCCTGTGGCATCTGGCACCAAGATGTTAGCAGCAGATGCTGTAAGTCATGCACGCTGCTTGGTGCGGCCTCCATGCATCGGACTTATGTTTCCATCACAACCCACAGATGACGATCGGAGTGAGAGATTTTTCATATTCATCCTTTATTAACAATTTTTTTGCAGTGTGGCTGTGGCATTATCCTAGTGAAAGAGGCCACTGCCATTAGGGCTACCACGGCCATGTCTGTGCAGTGTTTAGGTAGGTGGTGCGTGTCACATCTGCATCTTGCCAGGACCCAAGTTCTCCCAGCAGAACATTGCACCGAGCATCACGCTTCCTCGGCCAGCTTGTCTTCTTCCCATAGTGCACCTGCGGCCATGCCTTCCCTGGGTAAGGGCTTTACACGCACCCGGCCGTGCACATGATATAATTCATCGGACCGGGCTGCCTTCTTCCATTGCTCCTTTTCCCAGTTCTAAAGCTAACGGGCCCATTGTTGGTGCCCTCAGCAGTGGACAGGGTCAGCGCTGGCACTCGGACCGGTCTGCGGCTACACCACCCCGTACCCAGCCAGCTGTGGTGCCCTGTGGGTTCTGACACCTTTATGTCATAGACAGCAGGAGCGTCTTCAGCAATTAGAGCTACAGTGGTTCTTCTGTGGGCTAACGTCACCAACACACATGAGTGAGTCTTGGACGTGATCACCCTGTCACCAATTTACCAGCTGTCCTTCCTTGGACCACTTTGAGTAGTTACTGACCATTGTGGAACGGGAACACCCGACAAATCCTGTAATTTTGGAGCTGCTCCGATTCTTACGTTGGCCCATTACCGTTCAGTTGCTGCCTAATATGTCCCCCCCCCCCCCTTTGACAGTTGCAGTTGTTATCTTCTATACCTCTCAGCGTATTAAATGTTATAGCTGATGGGTGTACACTACAGGTCCTAGACATAACTATTAGGCCCCTTTCACACGGGAGAGCATTCCGCGCGGATGCGATGCGTGAGTTGAACGCATTGCACCCGCACTGAATCCCGACCCATTCATTTCTATGGGGCTGTTCACATGAGCGGTGATTTTCACGCATCACTTGTGCGTTGCGTGAAAATCGCAGCATGCTTTATTTTGTGCATTTTTCACGTAACGCAGGCCCTATAGAAATGAATGGGGTTGCGTGAAAATCACAAGCATCCGCAAGCAAGTGCGGATGCGGTGAAATTTTCACGCACGGTTGCTAGGAGACGATCGGGATGGAGACCCGATCATTATTATTTTCCCTTATAACATGGTTATAAGGGAAAATAATAGAATTCTGAATACAGAATGCAAAGTACAATAGAGCTGGAGGGGTTAAAAAAAAAATATAAATAATTTAACTCACCTTAATCCACTTGTTCGCGCAGCCGGCATCTCTTCTGTCTTCATCTTAGCTGTGTGCAGTAACAGGACCTGTGGTGACGTCACTCCGGTCATCACATGATCCATCACCATGATAAAAGATCATGTGATGGATCATGTGATGGCCGGAGTGACGTCACCACAGGTCCTGTTACTGCACACAGTTAAGATGAAGACAGAAGAGATGCCGGCTGCGCGAACAAGTGGATTAAGGTGAGTAAAAAATATATTTTTTTAACCCCTCCAGCCCTATTGTACTATGCATTTTGTATTCAGAATGCTATTATTTTCCCTTATAACCATGTTATAAGGGAAAATAATACAATCTACAGAACACCGATCCCAAACCCGAACTTCTGTGTAGAAGTTCGGGTTTGAGTACCAAACATGCGCAATTTTTCTCACGTGCGTGCAAACCTCATTACAATGTTTTGCACGCGCGTGGAAAAATCACGCGTGTTCCCGCAACGCACCCGCACATTTTCCCGCAACGCCCGTGTGAAAGAGGCCTTAATGTTATAGGGTCACTAACTTTTCAAATAACGTCTGTGGTGGTCTGAGCGCTGAGAACCCCTCTGATCCCTAGAATGAGGGGAGAGAAGCGCGTGCATAGTGCGCTCTCTCACCTCGATGCTGAGGACGGAATCGAGACAGGCCCATAGACCTTTATGGAGTCGCTTCTTTCCCCTTTTTCTAGGGATCAGTGAGGGTCTCAGTGCTCCACCCCCTATCAATCAAAACATTTGATATATCTCTACGACATATCAAACGTTTTTTTAAAAGTTAATGACCCTTTAAATCCAATCTGACCTTTTTCGATTAACCTCGTGCCCCTAAAATCTTGTGTACGAAAGCGGAGTCATAGCAGCAGCTCCTGGAACATTTCCTAGAATGACCAAGGGTGCCACAAATAGCTTTTTGGTGCAGCTCTTTTTAGGCCTTTTCTTTTTTTTTAGCTATTTTTGGCCAAATAATGTTTGAGCACAAATGTTTTTAATGGCGTTTTTGCATTTTGAGGCTACTTTCACAGTAGCGTTTTTGCTGGATCCGGCAGGGTTCAGCAAAAACGTTTCCGTTACTGATAATACAACCGTCTGCATCTGTAATGAACGGATCCGGTTGTATTAACCTTAACATAGCCAAAACGGATCCGTCATGAACTCCATAGAAAGTCAATGGGGGACAGATCCATTTTCTATTGTGGCAGGGAAAACGAATCCGTGCCTATTGTCTTGCATTGTGGGTCATGACGGATCCGTCTTGCTCCACATCGCAGGATGGAAAGCAAACAGCGGCATGCTGCTCTCCGGTATGAGAACGGAACGGAATGCATTTTGGAGCATTCCGTTCTGTTCAGTTACATTTTGTTCCCACTGACAATAAATTTTTCAGATTTGAGACCCTATGACAGATCTCAATACTGGAAAATATTAACGCTAGTGTGAAAGTAGCCTTACATAGTAAAGTATGTGCCCTTCTTGGTAAAAAATGCATTGGTAAAAAAACGGCATTAAAAACTCGCCACACAAAAGTGGGAAAAAAGTGCTAGACAATGAGGGAAAAAATGCCAGACCCAGACCATGCCGCGATTTCAAAGTAGCCATTGACCCAAAAAAAAAAATGCAAAAAGGTCACTATAAAAAATGCCCGTATGTAATACATTTAATAATTTCCATAGACTTCCAGGCAACATAAGGAGCAGCAAACAAAAATCCAGATTTTTTTTAAATAAAAATGCAAAATGTCTAAAAATACCAAAATGTGACAGCACACCAAAATCACAAATATTCATAAAAGTACATTGGAGCCTGTACTGCAGTACACAAAGGCTGTATGGCTCATTGATCTGGAGAGGTACAGGCACCATGCACAGAGCTCTGACCCCTGCTCGATCACATAGTCGTATTACCGCATTGTACAGGAGTTATTCAGCACTGTAATATAGTGTCAGCAGACTTCTATGGGGCCTTATTGTACCGCTGCATGTCCCCAATTTTATTCAGTATAAAGTAAAAAATGGCACCATGTTCCATCATCAGCAATATTAAAGAGGACCGATATAATAACAGTTCCGGATCATCTATTCCTATGGCTCTATGTTGTGCAAGTCCTTTATTATTTCTACTAGAAGTTATGAATGAATTGCTAGCAGTCTGCAGTAAGGGTACAGGGGGCGGTAACCAGTTGGGGGTGTGTCCCTGCATAATCTGAAAATGGCAGCACTGATTGGACAGAGCGAGTCTGTGCAGGTACACGCCCCTAACTGGTTACCTCCCCTCTGTACCCTTACTGCAGACTGCTAGCAATTCATTGATAACTTCTAGTAGAAATATTAGAGGAATGGCACAACATAGAGCCATAAGAATAGATGCTCCAGGATTGTTATTATATAGGAAATGCATGAAGCTATTAAATAAGGCCTGTCAGGAGAGGGGAGAGGTCCTCTTTAAGGGGCATTGCAAATAGCTCTGTAATATGGCGCCATGCAAAGCCCCACACGTCCATGTGCATGAGGCCTTAGACATCGAAATGCATTAGATTTACATTGGGATTTACAAGTCCTGTTTGGATTATTTTTTTACATAGTAGATGTGGTATTGAAATTTGATAATCTGCCACTTGTTTCTTTTGTGCATTTTTACCTTGATTTTTAATGGCCCCGCTGTGTTTCAGGTAAACTCCAATTTCACCCGCAGAACCAAGCAACCATTAGCAGTCGGCTGCTCCGTGGGAACCCTAAAGGTACTCCCCTTATAATTGAGTTTTATTTACTTGTCTATAACTGTCTGATAATCCAGAATGCCTGATAATCGGATCCGCTTTCTACATTATGAGGAGGCTATAGAAAGTGTCCGTTAGCTGATAGTTTTGCCTCCAAATAACACGTGCGCTTGGTGAGGTTTATGGAAGGCGGACACTTGCACCGTACAGCACAGAACCTGCGTACAGCACAGAACTTGCGTACAGCACAGAACCTGCGCTCAGGCCTAATCGCAGCGACTGCAGACAATTCCTGATAAGGACGTTTGGTAGCTCTGACACAATGAGGCACATTTACTAAGCCCGGCCTTGTACGCCAGTCTTAGTTTCCCCCTCTCTGCGCTGCCGTAAAATTTGTCTAATTTACCAGTATGTCTAGGCCTGCGCCTAAGTGCATCTCTGGCCTAGTGTAAATGTTAGTAAAACTGCCGGGCAGTTTACTGGAGCCCTGGCATGCCCCTGCCCCTTCCATGCCCAGCCGGTGTACATGGCGTAAATCCAGCCGTGCGGCTAAATATTGTTACACGGTTGGTTAAAAAAGGGGACTTGCAACTATTTTACGCCTAAAATTGTTGCAAGTCCCTTAGTAAATGGGTCCCAATGCGGCACATTTACTAATCGTGTCAAATTTTTTAGACAGTCTAAACTTAGACTAGACAGTGTGTGATGCTAGATGATAAATCAGCGGAATCTTTAGACTGTCTGGTCTGAGGCCTCATGAACACGTCCATTGCCCGTTTTGCAGCCCTCAAACAGCGGGACCCCAATATACAGGCACTGGCCGTTTGTGCACCGTATCATGGATGCGGACCCCTTCACATGAATGGGACCACAATCTGGAAGGTTCGGTGCGGAACAGAGGCGCGGAACCCCATGGAAGCACTACAGAGTGTTTTTTTGTGAAGCGTATGGATCACGGACCGATTCGAGTTGAATGGGTCTGGATTTATCTGCGGCAGCCGCACTCATGGTGCCCGTGCATTGGGGACCGCAATTATGCACGGAATGGCCGGGCAACAGCCATGTGAATGAGGCTTAAGTTTGTACCATCTATAACATAGTTAAGACGGTTGAAAAAAGACACAAGTCCATCAAGTTCAACCAAGGAATCGGTGAGGACGCGAATCCCAGAAGGAAGTGAGACTCAGATTTCTACACGTTTTCAGAAGCATTAATGTTTTTTACTTTTAAGAATTAATCTAAACCCTTTTTGAAACCTGTCCCCTGTTCCTGCTGTGACCACGTCCTGAGGAAGTCTATGCCACAGATTCACAGTTCTCACAGTAAAGAAGCTTTGACGCTTCTGGAGACTGAACTTTTTCCTCTCCAGTCGGAGGCAGTGCCCCCTTGGAACAATTTTTCACCGTATTTTATTGTATGGCCCATTTATATATTTGTACAGGTTAATCATGTCCCCCCTTAGACGTCTCTTCTCAAGACTAAATAAATTCTATTCTTTTAATCTTTCTTCATAACTAAGACCCCCCATGCCCCTTATCAGTTTAGTCGCTCTCCTCTGTACTTTTTCCAGCTTCAGTGCATCCTTTCTATGGACTGGTGCCCAGAACTGAACTGCATATTCCAGATGAGGCCGCACCAACGCTTTGTAAAGTGGTAACATCACATCCCTGCCCCGCGAGTCCATGCCTCGCTTAAAGGGAGTCTGTCATCAGCATTTCACTTTTTTAACCCTTCCCATAGCTCCCTAGCATGCTTACAGTTAATAAAAACGTTACCTCTGGCATCAATCCTGGACTTATAAAACCATCAAAAACGATCTTTATAACATATGCAAATTAGGGCTCGCAAGTGCCCAGGGGCGGCGTTACGCTCGTAGGTGCCCTGCTAGCTCAGCCTTTTCATTGCTTCCCCCCGCCCCTTCCTACCCTCCGCCCGCCCATCCTTTCCCTCTGAACGCCTATCTACCAACTTGTTATTCCGCCGAGATCCCGCGCCTGCGCACTCATTCCTTTGGCCGGCGCATGTGCACTGCGATGCCCATTCCTTGTACGGCATCACAGTAATTAATGCACATGCGCCGATGGACCGCCTCCTTTGTTGTGTTTTTGCATTGTTAGCCGGCGCATGCGCATTAGTTACTGTGATGCCATACAAGGAATGGGCATCGCAGTGCGCATGCGCCGGCCAAAGGAATGAGTGCGCAGGCGCGGGATCTCGGTGGAATAACAAGTTGGTAGATAGGCGGTCAGAGGGAAAGGATGGGCGGGCGGAGGGTAGGAAGGGGCGGGGGGAAGCAATGAAAAGGCTGAGCTAGCAGGGCAGCTACGAGCGTAACGCTGCCCCTGGGCACTTGGGAGCCCTCATTTGCATATGTTATAAAGATCGTTTTTGATGGTTTTATAAGTCCAGGATTGATGCCAGAGGTAACGTTTTTATTAACTGTAAGCATGCTAGGGAGCTATGGGAAGGGTTAAAAAAGTGAAATGCTGATGACAGACTCCCTTTTATACATGACAATATCCTGGTGGCCTTAGAAGCAGCTGATTGACATTGTATGCTGTAATTTAATCTACCATCTACAAGGACACCCAAATCCTTCTCTATAAGTGACTCCCCCAGTGATACATCACCTAGCACAGTGATGGCTAACCTTGGCACTCCAGCTGTGGTGAAACTACAACTCCCAGCATGCTCGATTTATTTCTATAGAGTTCTGAGGGCAGCCAAGCAAGGGGGGCATCTTGGGAGTTGTAGTTTTACCACAGCTGGAGTGCCAAGGTTAGCCATCACTGACCTAGGACACATGAAGCACAGAGGTTATTACTACCAAGATGCAGAACTTTACATTTGTCCACATTGAACCCCATTTGCCAAGTTGATGCCCAATCACTCAGAGCGTCCACGTCAGCTTGTAGTATATGGACATCTTCTATAGACCGTACAGTTCTACACAACTTGGTGTCAGCTGCAAAAATGGAAATGGCGCTATTAATCCCGTCCTCGATATCATTAATAAATGATAAAATAATAGAGGACCCAGCACTGAACCTTGGGGTCACCACTTATAACCCAGGACCGATCTGAATAGGAATCATTGACCACAACTCTCTGGACACGGTCCTTCAGCCAGTTTTCAATCCAATTACAGACTATACTTTAGTTGGCTTACGTTACGCCAGTAACATGCGCCACAATTTGGTTCATTGGCACATTTAACCCACTTCTTGTTAGATGAGTCAAAAAAGTGTGTAAAGGCCCCGGTACATATTAGTGCCAGCTGAGCCTGCCTAGAACGGCGTGTTTTGCCCACAACCTAATGGGTATGGGAAGCTCCTGACTCTTCTTCGACAGGTGACGTCGAGGGAAAGAAGGATCAGGTGAATTGAATTTCTTCGCTCAATACTTTTGTTCTCCGGGGTAATGACCCCCAGGCAGAATTGTCTGGCAGCAACTTTCTCCTCTCCCCCCATTGAATACACTGTACATACATGTTTGACTGAACGGAACATGTATGTTGTATGTGTGTGGGGGAGTCAGAAGACATAGCCGTCAGCCAAACCATCGTTCTGCCGTCAGCCACTGAACATGTATGGCCAGCTTAAAGTATTCGCAAATCCGGAGATGCGGAATGGTGCGGAACGGAAGCATGGAACGGAAGCTGGGGTTTCGTCCCGTACTTCCGTTCCGCAAAAAGATAGAACATGTCCTATCTTTTTGCGGAACGGCCGGATCGCGGACCCATTAAAGTGAATAGCTCCGCGATCCGCTGCAATTTGCGGGCCGCAGCACAGCCACAGGCTGCACACGTTCGTGTGCAAGAGGCCTTAGCCCGGAGACAACTCCTGATGGTGGAGCCTCTCCGTCCTCGTGCCTATCCTGATTCGCCCTGATAGGCCCTAGTCATTGAGGTTTTTACCCCGACGCGTTTCCCCCAACTTGGGTTCCTCAGGGGGTTCATGTGGGAAAATGACAGAGGCCAGAAGTTCAGTAAACAAAAGATAAATCTTGATAGTCTACGAACCAGAACAGAGAGGCGCCGCAGCGGATAAATACCATGTAATACCCGGTCAGCATTAATGTCCAGATAAGGCCTCCCTTGGCAAGATAAAAATCAGCTGCGAAACCTATAGGACAATCTGCAGTACTCTACGGGGGTCATTTATCAAACAGCAGCTTTTTACGTAGGTCCTTGGTACCTACGATTTTCAGTCACAGAATATTGTGTAACACATCAGCCATGAGTGACTATACCCTAAGAGAGAAGAAGATGGCCTGACTGCAGCGATACGTCCTTATGTTTGATGCCATCCCCTCCACCTCCAGCACTGACCTCATCTGTCAGGATATGTGTGTGGAGGAGACATCAGTGATTGCCGGAACGATCCACCGAGGACTGCGTTCCTGTCATCTCCCCTGATGATAATGATATGTCCATAGGACGGTCGCTGTGTGACGATCCCTGACGTTCCTCCTGAGATCTACAGGGATTTACGTTCTCCTTCTTTTCAGGCTGACACCCTACAAACTTTTCAACAGTCCTCATTTTTGGACCTGGAAAGAGGTGGAGCAGATCGGAGCGATTTCCAGGTGCAATCAGGGTAAGTTGGGTGCACGGTCCCAAATTTACTAGTAAAATGCTCTTATGTTCTACACTGCTTTCATATGTGACTGGGACAAGAAATGTGAATACTTGTGAATTAGGGCTCATGCACACGACCGTATGTATTTTGTGGTCCGCAAAACATGGATCCACAAACAAAATGGATGACATCCGTTTTTGCGGATCCATTGTAACAATGCCTGTCCTTGTCCGCAAAACGGACAAGAATAGGACATGTTCTATTTTTTTGCCGAACGGACATACGAACACGGAGTGCACAGTCATTTCCGTTTTTTTAAAGCCCCATTGAAATGACTGCTTCCATAAACGGACCTTTAAAAAATGGAATGGAAATGGAAGAAAAATGCGTTCATGTGCATGAGCCCTTAGGGTCCAGTGACACGTCCGCAAAATGGGTCCACATCCGTTCCGCGATTTTCTTTTTCAATGGGGCCGGAATGTGCTGTCCGCACTTCTGGATCCGCAATTCTGTTCCGCCAAAAAATAGAACATGTCATATTCTTGTCCACAATTGCGGACAAGAAACATTTTCTATGAGAGTGCCGGCGATGTGTGGTCCACAAAATGTGGAACGCACATTGCCGGTGTCCGTGTTTTGCGGATCCGCTAAATGCATAGGGACGTGTGAATGGACCCTTAAAATGTAGAAAAATCGGATTATTACATGAAAACTTACTACACTTTGGTTGAGATTTACTAACGAGTCCACTCAAAAATCTGTCTATAAAGTGCCGTAAATTGGTGCAATATATGTGGGTGCACGACCCGCGGCAGGCCGCATGCGGCCCCCAGAACCAGGTTTTGCTGCCCCCGTCTTCCTGGGCAGAAGCATAGCCGATGGATGACAGCTCCTGCTTCTGCACTGTAGCAGGAGCCGGTCGGGCCCCCGCTGGAAGTGATAGTGAGGGAGCCGAGGAGAAGAGCTTTATCAGAGCTTCTGCCTTCTCCTCGGATAGATGAGCGGTGTGATGGGGCAGAGGAGCGCAGAGCTGCAGGGTCAGGAGACCCTGATCAGCTCTGCCTTCTACAAACCCCCGCAGGAGGCTGGCTTCCCCTGTAACTGGGGCTCCAAAAAAAAGTATTTCAATTGTCTCCCAAAGGTCTTTCAGTGACCTCTTGGGGACAAATATAAAAATAAAAAAAAAGTAAAAACAAAAAAATTAAAAAGAAAAAATTGAAAACTAAATAAAAATAGAATTAAAAGAAAAGTATTATGTGGCAAAAAAATACCATAAAAATGAAAAAAGGAAAAAGTGCAAAACAAATAACTTTTTGTGACCGTTTGGGGAACATATTATGCGTCAAAAATATATTTTACAAAATAGAACGTTCTAAAAATAAAAAATAAAATGCAAATTAAATAAAAATTAAAAAGGAATAAAAAAATAAATACAAATAAAATAAAAAAGTGCAAAATAGTAGAGTGTTCAGTCCCACAACAGACTTTTTTTGACCTCTTGGGGGACATATTTTGTGGCAAAAAATAATATAAAAAAAAAAAAAATAATAAACCAATTATAAAAAAAAAATACTGTAAAATATTAATAAAATACAAATAAAAGTAAGAAATTAAAAGAAAAGGTGCAAAAAAAAAAAAAAAAAGGTCAGTGTCCCCCAGAGGTCTTTTTATGACCTCTTGGGGGACATATCATGTAGCAGAAATATATGAAAGATTAAAAATATAAAAAAAGAATAAAATTCATAAAAGAAAAAACATCCACACCAACCAAAAGCGTCGCCGTCAGGCGGTAATAACCAGTGAGCGCCGTCCTCTGCAGTGAAGGAAAACGCTGATTTAGGAAAAGGAGGCAGGATGGAAGAAAATGTCACCACTTTTCCGTTAAAAATTATTTTTTAACCAGTTTCTGCAGCATGGCCCCTGAAGCAAAAGGTTCATACTTACCTGCTCCCCGCGGCTCCGGTCTTCTGCGTTGCCCCCGCTGCCTCCATCTTCCGGTCCCGGCACTGTTTACACCTGGCAGTGCATGGCCATGGTCACATGCACCTCTCCAGCCAATGACTGGCTTTAGCAGTGTCATGCTGCTTGTGGCCACATCACCGCTGGAGTCAGTCATTGGCTGGAGAGGTACATGTGACCCTGGCCATGCACTGCCAGGTGTAAACAGCGCAGGAACCGGCAGATGGGGGCAGTGCAGAGGACCGGAGCGGCGGGGAGCAGGTAAGTATAACTCTTCTGTTTCAGGGGCCATGCTGCAGCACAATATTCGGGACAATTACTGAGAAAAAGTGTTCATAGGAGCGCTCATATCTTATATCTGGCCGGTACAATTGTGCCGCTGATCAGTCGATAAACAAAATCGTTCGTTTGTCGGCTGATTTGCATATTTTATCAGGATGAAAGGTTTACAGTTATCGGCAGCACATCTCTCTGTGGGATCAGGGATCGGCTACCAATAATCAATGTAACTAAATGAAGGCGGAATGACTGTGGCAGTGATCATTCCTCCCCAATCACTTTGCATCGGCTTCTGTAATACGCCGATGCAGATGAGCTCCATGTTTTTTTTATTTGTGGCCCCTTGAAATAGAGCGATGTGACAATGTGGCCCTCAGACCAAAAAAGGTTGTGCACCCCTCCTGGTCTAGGGTTTCCACACTTTTGCCTGCCATGCTCGACAAGGGGCAGAGCTTTATGGTAAAGGGCAGGGCCTAAGATGCCCACAACTTTGGCAGAAAAAAAACACACCACCTAATTAACAAAAACACCAGGAGCAAAAAAAAAATGCACCAAAAGATGCAGGTGCAAAAACCCAAACTAAAAGGCCTCTCTCACACGGGCATTGCGGGAAAAGGTGCGGGTGCGTTGGGGGAACATGCGCGATTTTTCCGCGCGAGTGCAAAACATTGTAATGTGTTTTGCACTCGCGTGAGAAAAATCAGCATGTTTGGTACCCAAACCTGAACTTCTTCGCAGAAGTTCGGGTTTGGGTTAGGTGCTGGGTAGTTTGTATTATTTTCCCTTATAACATGGTTATAAGGGAAAATAATAGCATTCTGAATACAGAATACATAGTACAATAGGGCTGGAGGGGTTAAAATTATTATTTTTTAACTCACCTTAATCCACTTGATCGCGCAGCCGGCATCTCTTCTGTCTTCTTCTCTTTCTTTGTGCAGGAACAGGACCTGTGGTGACGTCACTCCGGTCATCACATGATCCATCACCATGGTAAAAGATCATGTGACGGACCATGTGATGACCGGAGTGACGTCACCACAGGTCCTTTTCCTGCACAAAGCAAAGAAAGAAGACAGAAGAGATGCCGGCTGCGCGATCAAGTAGATTAAGGTGAGTTTAATTATTTTTTATTTTTTTTTAACCCCTCCAGCCCTATTTTACTATGCATTTTGTATTCAGAATGCTATTATTTTCCCTTATAACCATGTTATAAGGGAAAATAATAATGATCGGGTCTCCATCCCGATCGTCTCCTAGCAACCGTGCGTGAAAATCGCACCGCATACTTGCTTGCGGATGCTTGCGATTTTCACGCAACCCCATTCATTTCTATGGGGCCTGCGTTGCGTGGAAAACGCACAATATAGAGCGTGCTGCGATTTTCACGCAACGCACAAGTGATGCGTGAAAATCACCGCTCATGTGCACAGCTCCATAGAAATGAATGGGTCGGGATTCAGTGCGGGTGCAATGCGTTCAACTCACGCATCGCATCCGCGCAGAATACTCGCCCGTGTGAAAGGGGCCAAAATGCAAACTTGAAGTAAAATGCCACTAAAAACCTAAGTGTGAAAGCAGCCTTGTGGCATATTTTTTTTTAAACAATCACATTTTCCTCGTGGTGTTTTTCTCCTATAGAGGAGGAGATGTCAAAACCCTAGAAAAAAAATGCCCAAAGCTGCGTTTTTAAAAAACCACCAGAGACCACAAGAAGCCACTTAATTAGCAAACGCGCTTGTGTGTTCTGCGTTTCGTATTTCCCGTAGACATTCAGCTGACATCTGGAGGTTAAAAAAATGCCAGTAAAAGCTTAGGTGCAAAAACTGCCATTGAAACGTGTGTGTGAGAGCCCCCTGAGGGATCAGTGCCTGTGCCATGGGGGCGTTAGGGGGTGCTGAAAATGCCTCAAAGCCTCCACAGCGTGGCGGTAATATAATATCAACAATACAGGAGCATACATAGCGTACAAATCCCTGCTAGGACCCCTTTCACACCGCTGGTCGCTGCGCCATCCTTGATTAGGTGCCTGTCTGTCGGCTCCAGTTCCTGCAGGAGAGAAGGGCAGCCTGACCCACAGCCCAGCCCCATGTTTGCTAATGCCGTGGTTCACGCTACCGATGGGGAATGAGAAGGGGACTTGCCTGAACTGCCCCTCCCCCGCTGTGTGTGCTGCCTACATGCTTCATATACACGAGGCACATTTGCTTTAGGGCTCATGCACGCAACCGTTGGATGTTTTGAGGTCCGCAAAAGACGGGTAGTGGCCATGTGCTTTCTGTATTTTGGGAAACGGAACAGCTGGCCCCTAATAGAACAGCCCAACCCTTGTCCGTAATCCCGACAATAATAGGACACATTTTTTTTGTGAAACGGACACATGGACACGGAATGCATATGGATTCCTTTCCGTTTTTTTTTGTTGTTTTTTTTGCAGCCCCAGTGAAGTGAATGGTTTTGCATACAAAAAAAACTGAACGGCCACGGAAAAAAAATATGTTCCTGTGTATGAGCCCCTACAGAAAATTCCGTGGAGCATTTACAAAGAAGATTTTTTTACGCTGGTCTCGGTTTCCCCCCTGCACTGCTGGAGGATTCACCTCATTTAGGCCTCATGCACACGACCGTTTTTTTTTAAGGTCCGCAAAAATGGGGTCCGTAGGTCCGTGATCCGTGACCGTTTTTTCGTCCATGGGTCTTCCTTGTTTTTTGGAGGATCCACGGACATGAAAAATGAAAAAAAAATCTAAGTCAAGTTTGCCATTGAAATGATAGGAAAAAACGGACACGGATCACGGACACGGATCACGGACACGGATGACAATCTTGTGTGCATCCGTGATTTTTCACGGACCCATTGACTTGAATGGGTCCGTGAACCGTTGGCCGTGAAAAAAATAGGACAGGTCATATTTTTTTCACGGCCAGAAAAAACGGATCACGGATGCGGCTGCCAAACGGTGCATTTTCCGATTTTTCCACGGACCCATTGAAAGTCAATGGGTCCGTGAAAAAAAACGGAAAACGGCACAACGGCCACGGATGCACACAACGGTCGTGTGCATGAGGCCTTATGATGATGCGTGCGTCTCGTCATAAATTACGTGCACCTCCAGCAGTCCGTGCACCTGGAAATAAACTACTCCAGCTCCTGACTGCAGCCGTGTTTACTCCTCTTTTATACCTGTTTTCAGGCGTGAAAGCTGTTGTGGATTATTTCCGAACATTTTCTTCACTGTTTTTGGCGACTTTTTAAACACCCAATACTTTGTCGCACGGGTGTTTTTGTGCCGGGCTCGGCAGGAGCTAGGACATTAGTCCTAGCAAATTTACTAACATTTACGCCTGGAAAAGGGGTGTAAATGTTAAAGTTTTTACCCCCTGGCGCATGGAATGCTGGAGGTGCACCTAGTTTATGACGAGGTGCGCGCCTCGGGGGGAAAACGGAGACCTGTGTAAAAAGCTGGTCTTTGTAAATGACCCCCAGTTAATTTGCAAAACTGAGGATGGCGTAAAAACACCCGTGCAACAAAATATTCTCGCACAGGAGCTTAAAAAATTGCAAAAACATTTTGTACTGGCGTGATTTTTTTTGTCTCAATCAACAATAGTCGCTCCACCTGTAATTCCACCTACGATCCGGCCTCACTCAGGCCCCGCTCGTGAACGCATACACTTTGCTCGGTCGTATAAATCTTAGGGCTCATGCACACGACAGTATTTTGCGTTCAGTATACTGGCCGTTTTTGTAGTTCAGTATGCGGAACATATACTGAACCATTCATTTCAATGGTTCAGCAAAAAATACTGAAGTGTCTCAGTGTGCATTCCGTTTCAGTATTTCAGTATTTCTGTGCCGTGAAAAGATAGAACATGTCCTATTCTTGTCCGCAAATCACGGTGCTTGGCTCCATTCAAGTCAATGGGTCCGCAAAAAAAAAGGAACACATACGGAAATGCATCCGTATGTCTTCCGTATCCGTTCCGTTTTTGCTGAACCAACTATTGAAAATGTTATGCCCAGCCCAATTTTTACTATGTAATTACTGTATACTGTATATGGCATACGGAAAAACGGAACGGAAAAACGGAAAGAAAACTGAAACACAACGGATCCGTAAAAAACGGACCGCAAAACACTGAAAAAGCAATACTGTCGTGTGCATGAGGCCTTAGGCCTAGTTCACACGAACGTATGGCTTCTATAGTTTTTTTGCGGTCTGTTTTTCACGGATCCGTTGTTCAGTTTTTTAAGTTCCGTTGTGTTTCTGTTCTGTTTTTCCGTTCCGTTTTTCAGTATGGCATATACAGTATACAGTAATTACATAGAAAAAATTGGGCTGGGCATAACATTGTTAATAGATGGTTCTGCAAAAACGGAACGGATACGGAAGACATACAGATGCATTTCCGTATGTGTTCTGTTTTTTTGCGGACCCATTGACTTTAATGGAGTCACGGAACGTGATTTGCGGGCAAAATTAGGACATGTTCTATCTTTCAACGGAACGGAAAAACGGAAATACTGAAACGGAATGCATACGGAGTACAGTTATTTTTGCGGAACCATTGAAATTAATGGTTCCGTATACGGAACGCAAAAAACGTTTGTGTGAACGAGCCATTAATCAAAGTATTCTTTATAGTTTTTCCTCTACGATAGGAAAAAATAGTTTTTTCTTTAAATAACCCTCCGTACTTCTTATCATGCTTTGTAAATGGTCTTTTTTTTATTAAAGGGGCATGTCGACCATAGGTGCCTATATACATCTAGCGATTTTCAGCGTTTTTCTTTTGCTTTTTACTCATTAGATCTTTCCGTTGGATTCTATCCACTTCGCTACTAATGTTGCTATTCAGACCCTGTGGATACCCCCGATCAATGAATTTTTTAGTTAATACATTTTTTGTTTTTTTATATTCATAGTCTATTTTTGTAATATGCTAAATGTTTGTAAATGCCCCCCAATGTCTATATTGTCCTTGGTTATCCCTATATCCATAACCTTACCCTATAAAACTATTACAGTGATTGCTGCCTCTGAGCTGGAATAAAATATTTCCTGCTTTGCCTGATAAAAAATGAGGTCCTTTTAGTGTTTTAGTGTACTGTCCCTGTGATCAGTTGTCGTGATAAATGTGAACGTCCAGAGCTTTATCACCAGTGATCAGCGAGGATCAGGGAAATTGGACTGGGAACTGTGCTCATGATCGGACATACGAGGAGATGCTGTGATCCGCCCTGCTGATGACATCATCTGGCCTTTCCCATTTGGCCCCTCCTGTGACAATCCTGCAGTTTGTGGCCTGATACCTGGTGATTACGGCCAGTCAATCACTCTTTAAGGAACTGGCCCATCTTAAAGGGGTTGTCTAGTTTAAAGGCCTCTTACATGGGATGGTGATCGGCTGAATGGTCGGCTGACAAGTGAACAACTACTTGTTTGTCGGCTGATCCCATCTTTCTTGACCCGTTTGTTGGAACCATGTGTCCCCCGGTAGTAGGGGGTACGAGCAATCACACTAAGGCGATACTGAATAGCTGCGGATTGGGCATTGCAGAGTTTCGTGCAGCAAATCCGCAGTGTTGTATTGTACCAGCAAAATGAATGGTCATCCATACACAGCGTACAAAAACCACAGCAAACTGACCTGCAGTGCAGATTTGGAGTCTGCATCATGTCCGTTCGCGCTGCGGTTCTCCCGAGCAGATTACACTCTTTGCAGTGGACAGGGTGAATCTTCCAGCTTTTCCGCGTTTTCCAGTGGAACTGCAAAAACCGATACCGGCTTTTCCGCAAAACATATCCTAACGATCGTTCCCCTCACAATTGTTGGAAAGTAAGAGGCCCCTTTCACACAAGCGAGTTCCACACTCTGGACTCCCAGCGTGAGTATGCGGCAGCTCCCGTCCTGACCTCCCAGCACTGATTTATGATGCTATGTAACCCTTAGAGGTCTGGAATGTGAATAAGGCCTCATGCACACGACCGTTGTTGTGTTCCGTTCCGCAAAATGGGGTTCCGTGATCCGTTTCCGTTACATAAAATATCATTAATATCGTAAAACCCCTTTAAGACAATATCGTGTATTCAGTGGATAGGGAATGTGTCTGATCTGCGGGGGTCCAGCACTGATCTCTAGATCACTCTGCGGCCCTCGGTGTTCTCTAGATCTGTGTGTCCTCCGCGTTATCCGACTCTGTGGGACTGTCGGAGACAGCTGAGTACAATCGCTTGGCTGTCTATGGCAGCCCTATAGAGCTGGATGGAGTGGCACAGCACACGCGTGACCGTCTCTCCATTCACACAGGGAAGCCTGGCCTTTATTCTCATGAAGGGCAGAGGCCCCAGTTGGACCCCCAGCTTTCAGACACTTATCCCCCATCCTGTATATAGGGAATAAGTTGTCTTAGGCCCCTTTCACACGAGCGTGACGGATTCGGTCCGGATGCGTTCAGTTAAAAACGCACGATTTTGCTCTCAAAATAAGTCAGTTTTGTCTGCGATTGCGTTCAGTTGTTCCGGGTTTTTTTTCTGCGCAGGTGAAATGCGCATTGATGCGTTTTTCACGCACGTGATAAAAAAACGGAAGGTTTACAAACAACGTCTCTTAGCAACCATCAGTGAAAAATGCATCGCATCCTCACATGCTTGCGGATGCGAGATGCGATGCGTTTTTCACGCAGCCCCATTCACTTCTATGGGGCCAGCGTTGCGTGAATAACTCAGAATATAGAACATGCTGCGATTTTCACGCAAACGCACAAGTGATGCGTAAAAAACAACACTCATGTACACAGACCCATTGAAACGAATGGGTCCGGATTCAATGTGTTCGCATCATGCATTGCACCCACGCGGAAAACTCGCTTGTCTGAAAGGGGCCTTAATGGCATTACTCCTTTAACCACTTCATGGGCAATTACTGTAAAGCAATCATAGTGAAAACACGTGCACTTTTTACAGTGTATTTTTTTAACCGCAACTCCACCGGCAAAGTATTGTCTCTGCCTGTGCGTTCTTCAGTATCGCTGCTTTCAGCCACACTCCCCTAGTGAGTAGTCAGGTTTCCTGGCACCTATGTAAGGGCTCATGCACACGGCAGTAGTCGTTTTTGCAGTCCGCAAAACACTGATACCGGCCGCGTGCGTTCCGCATTTTACGGAACAGAGAGTCCTGCCCTCTGTAGAACCTTCCTATCATTGTCTATAAAGTGGACAAGAGTAGGACATGTTCTATTGCCTTGTGGATGCCACAGAAAGGACACACACTGTGTGCTATTCAGGTAATGATCAGCCGGCACTCTGTTCAGGAAGCGTGGTGCACGTGTCCGAGATAACGATCCCACATGTATTGGAAGAAAAGACCGGCACTCACTTAGTCTTCTGCGAATTGAATATTTTAATCGTCACATATAATGCAAGTCTGTGACCCTCGTTTCGGCTCACAATACGAGCCTTTTGCAAACAGATATGGCATATCTGTCTAAGAAAGGCTCGTATTGTGAGCCGAAACGCGCGGCACAGAATTGCATTATATGTGACGATTAAAATATTCAATTCGCAGAAGACTAAGTGAGTGCCGGTCTTCTCTTCCAACACACAGTGTGCTGTCTGCATCTTTTGTGGCCCCATTGAAGTGAATGGGTCGACATCCGATCCACAGAAAATGCAGATCGGATGCGTGCAAAAAACACGGTTGTGTGCATGAGCCCTAAATGAGTATGGTGGCATGGACATAACTAAACCGGGTTTATCCCTGAGACACCTGATACTGCAAGAGAGAGGCTGAGGAACCCTTTACCCCTAATCAGCGTCATACTTGGAATGCGGAGCCTTTCTTTAATGTAACTACATACAGTATGGGATTGTGTTGTCAGTACGGCCTCATGCATTTACTGTATGCACATTTCTGTCCCACCTAGCATCTACTGACTATCCGATTTATGCTACGTAGTACCCCAAATTCCACTCATTAATAAGAAGCATCCAGAGGTTTCATGTCCAAGCTTCTTTAAGTTACATTGGTTCATAAATTTTTCATCGATGTGCGCCCTCTTACAGTATGTCCACACGTACTGCCACTGGGAAACTGCATGTGGCAGATCTGCAGTATTTTACAATACCAGCAAAGAGCATTGCATTTTAAGAGATTTTGGACAAATCTGCAGCAGGAGTTGTGGCGCACTTTGTGGTCACTAATCTAAGTGTTTGTTAGTTTCTGTGCACACTCCTCAAAGGGGTTTTGTGAGAATCTTAACTGATGACCTATCCTCCGGATAGATCAGTATCTGATCGGTGGAGACACCCTCCGATAAGCTTGTATGGCAGCGCTCCTGTGAGCTCCGCGGCTTTCTCTCTGCCTTTCCTAGGCCAGTGGCGACATGTTCATCGGTTACGTGGCCTAGGAGCAGTTCACCCCCCTTCAAGTGAATGGGGATGAGCGTGATACCAAGCACAGCCGCTATACAGTGTACGGCGCTGTGCTTGGTGAGCTGGGAGAAGGCAGTGACGCTCACAAGAGCGCTGGTGTCTTCTCAAACGGCTGATTGGTGGGGGTCCCGGGTTTCGGACCTCCACTGATCAGATACTGATGACCTATCAAGAGAATAGGTCATCAGTTAAGATTCTAACAAAACCCCTTTGAGTAGTGTATACAGAAACTTACACTTAGATTTGTGACCACAAAGTGCGCCACAACTCCTGCTGCAGAGGATAGATCATCAGTGTAAAACTCCCAGAAAACCCTTTAAACATTAAAATTCCGACACCAAGAAAGACAGTCCTTAAGGTTATGCAAATTGAGGAAGTAGCATTTATCATTAAGATCTGCAAATGGCCAAATTTTCAAGCACCTAGCTCCAATCTATGGCACGTAGGAGGGGCATAAAAGCCAAATTGAAAGCGTAATTTTTTTAGCCCCATGAAACCTCAAATATCGCATTAAGTCAGTGGGATGATTGTGCGATGCCTCTTCGTCGACATGATAGTTATCACCACTTGTCACAAAATCATTGAAGTGAGAGACCTTGGTTATCGCTCCGGCAGATCGCTAGGCACCCAGGCCGAGATCTCAGCACTGTTCAGAGTTGAGTGTCCTGGTGGTTGGGAGAACGATGGAGTGACAGCAAGAAGTGCAAAGAGGTAACCTCTGCACGGATGGAGGTGGGTAGTGATCCATTCTGTACTGCAAGTGAAATTGGACATCACATCCCAAGCCTAGGGTGGCAAACAGTGTCTACATAAACCATCAGAAGGTGTTGGCATGACACTGGGCCACACGCCAGATATCCAGCTACAGGTATTCCATTGACCTCACAGCTCTAAGAGGCTATCATGGTGCACAGCAAGACGGCAGTGGAGGTTGGAATGGAGGTTTGTCTTCTTCTGCGACGAGTCCAGCTTTTGTCTCAGATGCAACGATAGCCAGAGATCGGTCTGGAGACCACGTGAGCAACGCCATAAAGAGGACTTTACACGTCATACTGGTTCTACCCCTGATATTATGGCGTGGGGTGGCATTATGTACAGTACCCAGACACCGCTAGAGCACTAACAACTCGGCTTTAGATTGATTTGGTCAATGAACTAACGGTAAACCCATTTCTCCAAAGTGTCCCTCAGGACAATGCCTGGCCGCATGTTGATCGTGCCACTGTGAGCAGCCTGCTTCCATGGTCTGCAGCATCTCCAGACTTGTCTCCCATCGAGCACATCATTGGTTAGCAATTGCAAAGAGAGCTGCCAGCAGCGGATCTTGATGATCTGTGTGCCCAAGTGCATTTTTCGTGGCAGAACATTCCTCGGACAATCATTAATAACCTCAATAGCTTGCCAAGTGCATGTGGTGCTCATACCCTATACTGAACAAATCGAGATGTTTTAAAAAAAAAAATCCTTTTTTTTTTTTTTTTTTATCATTTACACATAATTACCATGTCTAATGCTCCTGTGATTTCCATAATTCCACGACTTTTTCTTCTTGGTGCCGCAATTTCAATATTGAGGAGTGTATTGTGGCATCTTATTTAAAAAAAATTAATCTTTCTCTTTAATTTCCACCTAAGTGCCATCCTCTGAAAAGCGGAGGCCTCCTGGCTTCATGTCTTTGATGTCATCTGTCTGACCTTCTTCTCTCAAGTCTCAGTGTAGATTGTAAGCTCTCAGGATCGGAGCCTTTTCACTCTTTGTTTCATGAGGAGCAGCATCTGTTCACCGGGAACTGCTGCATCAAACACCGGCCCTTTATAAATTCTGTATGATAATGATAATAGGTCGGAGTCTCCCGGGCATTGTGGTGCAGCGCTACAGCTCCCACAGTCATCGCGCAGCTGCAGGAGGCGTCAGTACGAGGCGCTGTATCTGAATGTCTTCCTATGTATCCTGTCATATATATTCATTACTGTTTCTGCAGCGCTCAGACCTGTGCTCCACAAGCCTTTGATTCTGCATTAAAGAGAAGCACCTGGGTGGAGTGTAGAAAACGACCAGAGGAAAATCAGGTAATATCCTGCTGGATGTGTGAACTTGAATATCGAGGAGGGTGGGCATCACAGTCTTCCTGCATCTGTAGTTCTCACCCTGCTCCTTCCACTATTCTTTGAGGACCTGACATGTCTATTTCACTAAATACTTGGATTTGCTGTGAAAAAACAATTCTGGAGCATTTTCTCTTATAACTGTGTTGTGTCATTCCTCTGTTATTCCTCCTAGAAATGTATAAATAAATTGACAGCTGGGTGTTACCAGTTAGGAGGTGTCCCTGCGCAGTTTGACCCTGCCCAATCAGTGCTGATCAGACTGTGCAGGGATGCACCCCTCTGACGATGGGGGAATAACATACAAACAGCATAATGCAGAGTTGTGAGAAAAGATCTTGAGAAACCGATTTTCTTTCGATGGGGAATACAAGTATTTACTAGACCCCCATACAAGCTGCAGGTGAGCCATGTGGCCGAAAATGTGTGATGCAATGTTTTCTGCACGTTTCCAATGAAAGCAAATGTTGTATAACTGATGCACCAATATCTACTATTCAGCCCTACACAGTCAAGTCCCATTATTCTGAGCACTTCCTACTTTCTGTGTCGGCAGCGTGTAGCTCATGAAGGAAGTCACGTGTGCTGAGCGGGCTTGGTGGGTATATAAGGTGGGATAGGCTGTCTGCAAACATATCCCTCGGTGGGTATATAAGGAGTGTGATAGGCTGTCTGCACACATATCCCTCGTGGATATATACAGTGTGTGATAGGCTGTCTGCACACATATCACTCTGTGGGTATATAAGGTGTGATAGACTATCTACACACATATCCCTCTGTGGGTATATAAGTGGGGATAGGCTGTCTGCCCACATATCCCTCGGTGGATATATTAGGCGTGTGATAGGCTGTCTGCACACATATCCTTCGGTAGGTATATAAGGTGTAATAGACTGTCTGCACACATATCCCTCTGTGGGTATATAAGTGGGGATAGGCTGTCTGCACACATATCCCTCAGTGGGTATATAAGGTGTGATAGGCTGTCTGCACACATATCCCTCGGTAGGTACAGTACAGACCAAAAGTTTGGACACACCTTCTCATTCAAAGAGTTTTCTTTATTTTCATGACTATGAAAATTGTACATTCACACTGAAGGCATCAAAACTATGAATTAACACATGTGGAATTATATACATAACAAAAAAGTGTGAAACAACTGAAAATATGTCATATTCTAGGTTCTTCAAAGTAGCCACCTTTTGCTTTGATTACTGCTTTGCACACTCTTGGCATTATCTTGATGAGCTTCAAGAGGTAGTCACCTGAAATAGTCTTCCAACAGTCTTGAAGGAGTTCCCAGAGATGCTTAGCACTTGTTGGCCCTTTTGCCTTCACTCTGCGGTCCAGCTCACCCCAAACCATCTCGATTGGGTTCAGGTTCGGTGACTGTGAAGGCCAGGTCATCTGGCGCAGCACCCCATCACTCTCCTTCATGGTCAAATAGCCCTTACACAGCCTGGAGGTGTGTTTGAGGTCATTGTCCTGTTGAAAAATAAATGATGGTCCAACTAAACGCAAACCGGATGGAATAGCATGCCGCTGCAAGATGCTGTGGTAGCCATGCTGGTTCAGTATGCCTTCAATTTTGAATAAATCCCCAACAGTGTCACCAGCAAAGCCCCCCCACACCATCACACCTCCTCCTCCATGCTTCACGGTGGGAACCAGGCATGTAGAGTCCATCCGTTCACCTTTTCTGCGTCGCACAAAGACACGGTGGTTGGAACCAAAGATCTCAAATTTGGACTCATCAGACCAAAGCACAGATTTCCACTGGTCTAATGTCCATTCCTTGTGTTCTTTAGCCCAAACAAGTCTCTTCTGCTTGTTGCCTGTTCTTAGCAGTGGTTTCCTAGCAGATATTCTACCATGAAGGCCTGATTCACACAGTCTCCTCTTAACAGTTGTTCTAGAGATGTGTCGGCTGCTAGAACTCTGTGTGGCATTGACCTGGTCTCTAATCTGAGCTGCTGTTAACCTGCGATTTCTGAGGCTGGTGACTCGGATGAACTTATCCTCCGCAGCAGAGGTGACTCTTGGTCTTCCTTTCCTGGGGCGGTCCGCATGTGAGCCAGTTTCTTTGTAGCGCTTGATGGTTTTTGTGACTGCACTTGGGGACACTTTCAAAGTTTTCCCAATTTTTCGGACTGACTGACCTTCATTTCTTAAAGTAATGATGGCCACTCGTTTTTCTTTACTTAGCTGCTTTTTTCTTGCCATAATACAAATTCTAACAGTCTATTCAGTAGGACTATCAGCTGTGTATCCACCTGACTTCTCCACAACGCAACTGATGGTCCCAACCCCATTTATAAGGCAAGAAATCCCACTTATTAAACCTGACAGGGCACACCTGTGAAGTGAAAACCATTTCAGGGGACTACCTCTTGAAGCTCATCAAGAGAATGCCAAGAGTGTGCAAAGCAGTAATCAAAGCAAAAGGTGGCTACTTTGAAGAACCTAGAATATGACATATTTTCAGTTGTTTCACACTTTTTTGTTATGTATATAATTCCACATGTGTTAATTCATAGTTTTGATGCCTTCAGTGTGAATCTACAATTTTCATAGTCATGAAAATAAAGAAAACTCTTTGAATGAGAAGGTGTGTCCAAACTTTTGGTCTGTACTGTATATAAGGTGTGATAGACTATCTGCACACATATCCCTCTGTGGGTATATAAGTGGGGATAGGCTGTCTGCCCACATATCCCTCGGTGGGTATATAAGGTATGATAGGCTGTCTGCACACATATCCCTCGGGTATATAAGGTGTGCGATAGGCTGTCTGCACACATATCCCTCGGTGGGTATATAAGGTATGATAGGCTGTCTGCACACATATCCCTTGGGTATATAAGGTATGTGATAGGCTGTCTGCACACATATCCCTCGGGTATATAAGGTATGTGATAGGCTGTCTGCACACATATCCCTCGGGTATATAAGGTATGTGATAGGCTGTCTGCACACATATCCCTCGGTGGGTATATAAGGTATGATAGGCTGTCTGCACACATATCCCTCGGTACTGTCATGGGTAAAAGGGGTTGCAGGAAGGGATGATTATTAGCTTTCAGGCCAAGGGTGGCAGTGTTTCTGAAGCTGCGCAGTTTGTGTTATTTTTATTTTTTTTCTGTACATATCATTGTTTGTGCAATTATTCATTTCCCCCACTCACATGTTTCCATTGCCTCCGTACACTATTGGATGGGTTGTCTGCAAAGGACGATTTTTAGGTCGCTATAAAAGATGCTTCAATGACAACAAGCGAATTATCGTTCGTTGTTCCATTACTGGACAGTTTCCCAATGGGCAGTGACTGGTAACAATCATTCGGAAGATTAGGGCCTAGTGTAAATAGGCCTTTAAGGACAAATGCACACGGTAGGTAATATGTGTGGATTTTCATGCAGAAAATCTGCAGTAAAATATACATCACCAGCTAAGAAGATGAGAATTTTAATCATGAGGTTCCATAATAAAACTTAGAATGGGGTCATATTAAAGGCACCATACACTTTACCACTGGGTGGAAATGGGTACCCTTAGGGTATGTTCATATATGCGGCAGTGGCTCCGGCAGGTAGATCTGGAAGAGAGCAGTCTGCCGGAATCGCCAAACTCGCCATTGCCTGATTCTACAGTTCAACGCCGGATGCCCATTGATTATAATGCCGTCCTGCAGTGATCCAGCCTCTTTCTGGAATAAATTCCGGGTTTCAGATGGACACATACCGTACAGCCAGGATTTATACAGGAACAGGTTACCGGAACGTACCCTTAGTTGCTATGCCTGTTACCATATTAGTTGTGCCCATGGCCGTGTGCATGCATCCTGACTCTAAAACTTTATATCAAACTACTTGCAAATCTGTCATTTTCTCCTGATTACTCAACATTTCTGTGTCCCCAAAAAAGCAACCATGTGTTTTGTAATATTCTCTGAGTTTTGTAGAAATATAAATAATAAAAAAAAAATATCACGTCCCTGGGTGGGCTTGAACCACCAACCTTTCGGTTAACAGCCGAACGCGCTAACCGATTGCGCCACAGAGACCTGGTGTAATATAGTTAGTATAGTAAGAGACTATGACCACAGTATAGTAGGGCAGCGGTAATCACACTGACAATTCAGTCTATGATGGTGTTAAAGGGGTTGTCAGATTTTTTTATTTGCAAAGTGCAGGAACCTGTATAAAGCGAAGAAAAACATTACACCCTTAGAATGTCGCAGCGGTCCTGGTCTCCGCCGGTTCTGCAGTGATAACACCACGTTCATTGTTCAGGTGACCACTGCAGCCAATCACTGGCCTCAGCAGTTTTTTCCCGTTCATGCAGGGACCCTGCACATTGCAAATTTTAAAAAATTCTCAGTTAAGCCCTTTCACTGAGACAAGTTTCCTTCATATAGTGCTCTATAGTTCCCGTTGAGAACCAGCAGTTAGGACCGCAGGAAAGTGCGTCATGTGACCTTGTTTGGCTCTCATGAATGGCTGAGAGGGTCTTATGTAACAAGTTAACCAGCCCCCTGATCTGCATTTTGGGAGGCTGTTTGTTGATTGCAGTTGAATCCTCCAGTCTGTACCTTGCATGGCAGGGGAGTTCCAACAACAGCTGAGCAAGTGTGCATGCTGGGAGTTGTAGTTTTGCAACAGCTTGAGTGCCGAAGGTTGCTGATCCCTGTTGTATGGTATAGTTTAATAAATGCAAAGAGCTTGGTCCAGGGGACTGGTTCTGCTTCAGCATCTAAGACCCACTTCCCCCCCCCAAAAGATGGTAGGAAAATGGCAGTGCGTCTTATAAAGCGAATACTAATGAACGCTTCCACTGTGTCCTGACTGCGTATAGTGTCAGGTCACAGCGCGGCATAGTGCCTGGAAGGAGACCAGGGAGCGGTGAATACAGGAAGAGCTTGCCGTCCAGAGAAAGAGAGGGAAGTTCATTTATTTATTTTATATCTGATCTGAGGTCTGATGAGGATTGGGGGGGTATGATCTGAGGTCTGATGAGGATTGGGGGAATCTGATCTGAGGTCTGATAAAGATTGGGGGGGGGTATGATTGGGTGGTCTGAGGATTAGGGGGATCTGATCTGAAGTCTGATGAAGATTGCGGGTCTGATCTGAGATCTGATGAAAAATGCGTCTTATAAAGTGAAAAATATAGTCTATATTAAAGGGGTTTTCCAACCCCCAAGGTAAAAATCAACTAAGGCCCTAAATGCATTTAGCATTAAAAAAAAGCCACTGACCTGATCATTGGCGCTCCATTGCACCACTTAGGGGCCCGGACCAGAAGTATGTTGTGCCATATGCTGTCATGTGTGCTGATGCAGCCATTTACTGGTCTCAGCTGCAACGTACCCCCAAATGGCATGTGACCACTGAGGCCAGTAAATGGCTGCAGCAGTGCATTTGATGATGAATGTGACATCATCACAGCTCGCCAAACGGTGGCCTTCGCAGTGACGTGTGCTGGAACGGCATGTGACCGCTTAGGCTCATTGGTCACATGTCATTACTGCACATCGCCGCTGAGGCCATTGATTGGCCACCTGCAGTGACTTGCATGTAGATGGCTCATCACACTTCCAGCCTGGCAGGGACAGGGACTTTGTAGACTCCGACACAGTGTGTAGTGTTTTATTTACAGCCTATCCACCCCTGAAATGTCTTCAATCTTGGACAACTTTGTTTTGCGTTTTTTTGTTTTATGTCCATTTTCTTCTCTGGTAGCGCCCCCTGCTGTTTCACCTGGTGGACTAGCGTACTCAGTAGCTCACCTGCTTTCCTGCTCCTCTCAGTGCCGATGTAGTGATCTCATAGTGAAGCAGGTAAAGCTGCCCGGGCACCTTTCATATAGAAATAGATATCTATATCTCTCTCTAGACAGCGGAGGAGGACACCGCATAGCATAGTGCTAGGGGTGTGCCCAATGCCTGTATAGTGGGCCCGCAATATATGGGCACTGGCCGTGTGCACTCCATATCATGGATGTGGACCCATTGACTTGAATTGGTCTGCAAACCTCAAGATACGGAGCAGTGCGGAGTGGGAACGGAAGCGCTTACGTGGGATTTTGGCTCGGGCCTCCGTACTCTAAAAAATAGAACGTCCTCAATTCTTTTGCGGTGCGGACCATCTCTTGCGGATCGCGGAGTTAGTGGGTCCGCATCTGCAAACATATATTAAGATGGGAGAATCGTTCTAATGCTCATCAGGATTTTTGAACCTCTGATGGCTTGAAATATGGTGGTGTGTGGATGCCCCTTAAAATGTCCCTCCAATGTTGGCCTCATGTTCAGATTGGGGGTGGGGGACGCCAGCTGCACACTGGGTGGTGCAGTTCTTGAGGCAACCTAGGACACCAAGCAAGTATTGTGGACAGTAAAGGTGACCATACTACCTATAGATAACTGTCGGCCAAATACTCATTTATCCTGATCCCCCTCACACACACGCACGCTCGGCCAAGTGTGCATGATGTGCCAGATATCTCCGACAGTGGCTTATCTCCCTCGAGAACAGCATTTGGTATGTTGAAATACAGTACACCCCTCCTTAAAATTGGCAAGTTTAGACGACATTCGTCTGATATGAGATACCCGTCTGCTGTACTATAAGCTTCAGATGGGCTTTGCTGTGCTACCTGGTCCTTGTTGTGGCCCTCTCCACTGGTGGGAGTCCGTGAAAATATGCTCCGGTGGACGCCGCGCTATCAATCAGTAACCGTATTCACACCCCCAATAAAAAAAAAAAAAGTAGCTGCACCTTTAAATCCTGCAGACGGCTTCTCTCGTTGCGATTCAGACCTGTCATACAGAGAAGGGGGCGAGGTGCATGCGGAGACTGAATGAAGCATATTTTACAGCACTGAGTGGCCTGTGGTGGTACGCATAGCGACATCGCACCCCGATTCTTTTCGTAGCTTTACATATAACAGTCTCCTGGTTGTACCCGCTGCCGCCGCCGCCATGTCTTCTGCTGAAATCACCGCGCAGCCCCGACATTAAATATCTGATGGATAAACCCGTAAAAGACAACAGGGGGTCATTTATCAAAGATCGTCTCTTTATAGCCCCTGCACTGCTGGAGGCAGCGCCTAATTTATGGCGAGGAGCGGGCCGTCGCAAAACTGGGTCTTGCAACTTTTTCTTTTTACTTCCAAAACTGGCGTAGGCTTCTTAAAGGGGTTGTCTGAGTTATATAAAAACTTGGGCAACCCCTTTAAATGTCCCAAAATAACAAATGGATACTCGCCTGTTTTTTTTTTCAAGCACTGCACTCCGTTCCTCTCACTGCTGACACCATTTTCTTGGCTGCAGCAGCAGCAGCGACGTTCCGTGCACAAGTCGCCACTGCAGCCAATCGTTGGCCTCAACCGTTCGCGGGATGTCTCTGCTGAGGCCAGTGATTGGCTGCAGCAGTGACTTGTGCATGGAACGTCACCGCTGCAGCCAGAAAAACAAAGAGTAGCGGTGCAGAGTATCCATTAATTATTTTAGGCCATTGGAGTTTTTACATAACTTGGACAACCCCTCTAATAATAATAATAGATGGTAAACTTGTAGACCTGCATAGATCACAGTGAGAGTCACCCCCAGCATAGATCATGTCGTGCTGCCTGGAACTGTAAGGGGTGTGGCAAAAATCGGAGAGGTCACAAGCTTTTTTAGGGTGCCTTAGAAAACAGCAAATCTTCCTAGCCAATGTGCAATTCAGGACTCTAGAAAAGCTGGGTGACAGGAGCTGAAATGATGATTCATCCAGCTTTTCCACACGAGGGTGGCTCCAGGGTTTCCATTACTGAGCGGCTCCCTGGTATTGGGGGACCCTGTTCCTCCCCAGACTCTGAGGCTTCCTGTTTGCCTCTCCTCCCCTCCTCCAGGCATGTCTCTGCCTCGATCACACGCAGCCCTGTCCTCACGAGTGTGAGCTCCGCTCATAACATCAGCACATCCGCCTCCTGACAGACGCCGAGGACGGCGATCATCTGCTTGGCTGCTTCAAGATTAGGCACCAAATGATCATCTGGGAGATAAATATAGAGAAAATGTGCGCAGATTCCCCCCGTTAAAGAGCCTTTTCCCCCCAAAAAAAATCCTGAACGCACCGCTGAACATAAGGCTTTGAGTTTCCCTGTTCTGCTGAGTTTCTGTAAATTACATTCAGCCATTTGCTACTCGTATGTGTTTCTGGGAAAGCTGGGTGACGGTCATTATGGCGGCCCTTACTGCTCCCGTAATGGATATCACCCAGCTTTTCTAGAGTCCTGAGGGGCAGCTCCACCAACTGTGTAGAAAGACTTTCCCTATTTTCTATACTGGGAAACCTGAGTGACAACCTGTGTGACGCCCGTACTTGTTGTCACCCAGCTTTGCTAGAAACAGATAGATGGATCCAAGTCAAATCTACCTGATTACACACTACATCTCCCCTGCCGTACAGCTGTACCTACCTGCTCCCTGCCAGATGGTGTCACGTGCGATACTGCAGCCGATTGGCCTCAGTGGTGACATGTCACTGCTGGGTCATGTACCGCCAGGGGGCACATCACTGCGGAGGCTTCTGCCGCGCCCATGACCCATCTTTCCATAAAGTTTGCAGGCGGGGACTGGAAGTCCGGTAAAGACAGTCTGGGAGCCCCACAGGAGCGGCAGGGAGCGGTTACGTATCGCTCTCCTCACTGGTTGGAGGCAATTTGAAAAAATAAATAAATCGTGGAAACCCCTTTAAGGTGGGTCTTAAAGGTGTTGTCCCCATTAAGACAATTTACTCTCTATGCACAGAATTAGGGATAAGCGTCTGATTGGCGGGGCCTGACCACTGGGACCCCTGCTGATCACAAGGAACAAGGCCCAGTGCTCCTTGTGTGAATGGAGCGGTGAGCATGCATGTGTGTGCTGGAGAAAGCGGAGTAGATGCGCCGGCTGAATGGAGAGGTCATGCACATGCATGCCCCGGCCCCCGTTCTCATCATTGTCAGGGGCCCCAGTAGTCGGAACCCTGCTGATCAGACGCTTATCCTCTAACCTGCTTACGATCAGATCACAGCTAGTCCTCCCGAGTCCCTGGTAACACATGCATGCTCGGCTGAATGGAGAGGTCATGCACATGCATGCCCCGGCCCCCGTTCTCATCATTGGCAGGGGCCCCAGTAGTCGGAACCCTGCTGATCAGACGCTTATCCCTTAACCTCCTTACGATCAGATCACAGCTAGTCCTCCTGAGTCCCTGGTAACACATGCATGCTCGGCTGAATGGACAGGTCATGCACATGCATGCCCTGGCCCCCGTTCTCATCATTGTCAGGGGCCCCAGTAGTCGGAACCCTGCGGATCAGACGCTTATCCTCTAACCTGCTTACGATCAGATCACAGCTAGTCCTCCCGAGTCCTTGGTAACACATGCATGCTCGGCTGAATGGAGAGGCTATGCACATGCATGCCCCGGCCCCCGTTCTTATAATTGTCAGGGGCCCCAGCAGTCGGAACCCTGCTGATCAGACGCTTATCCTCTAACCTCCTTACGATCATATCACAGCTAGTCCTCACGAGTCCCTGGTAACACATGCATGCTCGGCTGAATGGAGAGGTCATGCACATGCATGCCACGGCCCCCGTTCTTATAATTGTCAGGGGCCCCAGCAGTCGGAACCCTGCTGATCAGACGCCTATCCCCTAATCTCCTTACGATCAGATCACAGCTAGTCCTCCCGAGTCCCTGGTAACACATGCATGCTCGGCTGAATGGAGAGGTCATGCACATGCATGCCCCGGCCCCCATTCTCATAATTGTCAGGGGCCCCAGTAGTCGGAACCCTGCTGATTAGACGCTTATCCCCTAACCTCCTTACGATCAGATCGCAGCTAGTCCTCCCGAGTCCCTGGTAACACATGCATGCTCGGCTGAATGGAGAGGTCATGCACATGCATGCCCCGGCCCCTGTTCTCATAATTGTCAGGGGCCCCAGTAGTCAGAACCCTGCTGATCAGACGCCTATCCCCTAATCTCCTTACGATCAGATCACAGCTAGTCCTCCCGAGTCCCTGGTAACACACACATGCATGCTCGGCTGAATGGAGAGGTCATGCACATGCATGCCCCGGCCCCTGTTCTCATAATTGTCAGGGGCCCCAGTAGTCGGAACCCTGCTGATCAGACGCTTATCCCCTAACCTCCTTACGATCAGATCACAGCTAGTCCTCCCGAGTCCCTGGTAACACATGCATGCTCAGCTGAATGGAGAGGCTATGCCCATGCATGCCCTGGCCCCCGTTCTCATTATTGTCAGGGGCCCCAGTAGCCGGAACCCTGCTGATCAGACGCTTATCCCCTAACCTCCTTATGATCAGATCACAGCTAGTCCTCCCGAGTCCCTGGTAACACAAACATGCATGCTCGGCTGAATGGAGAGGTCATGCACATGCATGCCCCGGCCCCCCATTCTCATAATTGGTAGGGGCAACAGTAGTCGGAACCCTGCGGATCAGACGCTTATCCCCTAACCTCCTTACGATCAGATCACAGCTAGTCCTCCCAAGTCCCTGGTAACACATGCATGCTCGGCTGAATGGAGAGGTCATGCACATGCATGCCCCGGCCCCCGTTCTCATAATTGGCAGGAGCCCCAGTAGTCGGAACCCTGCTGATCAGACGCTTATCCCCTAACCTCCTTACGATCAGATCACAGCTAGTCCTCCCGAGTCCCTGGTAACACATGCATGCTCGGCTGAATGGAGAGGTCATGCACATGCATGCCCTGGCCCCCATTCTCATTATTGTCAGGGGCCCCAGTAGTCAGAACCCTGCCGATCAGACGCTTATCCCCTAACCTCCTTACGATCAGATCACAGCTAGTCCTCCCGAGTCCCTGGTAACACATGCATGCTCGGCTGAATGGAGAGGTCATGCACATGCATGCCCTGGCCCCCATTCTCATTATTGTCAGGGGCCCCAGTAGTCAGAACCCTGCTGATCAGACGCTTATCCCCTAACCTCCTTACGATCAGATAACAGCTAGTCCTCCCGAGTCCCTGGTAACACATGCATGCTCGGCTGAACGTGCATGTGTTATTAATGGGGAGAGAGGAATGAGCTGCCAGATACACCCCAATACACAGAAGGGGGTCAGCCAGTCCTGCCCCAATCGTCGCGTTCAGTCAGCATTCTTCTAATGTGTACGGGCCCCTTTAGGAATGAACAGAACTGAGCCATTCAGGACTCCAGGGTGACGGTCTCTTTTGGAGCCGCGGGTTGTCCCCTTAAACCGTGAATATATGCTAATGAGCACAAGGAGTGGCGTCTCCCTTTACCTCTGTGCACCCTCACAGGCAATAGCGCGAGGTGCTATTTGCCAACCTTCGATCCCCTCCCCCGACTTCCCATGGAGAAGCGTGTCACAGGCTGTTTTCCGACCTTCTGTTCAGCAATTTGGGGGCTTGTTCAGTCTAAGCAATGATGCCCACCTGTAAAATGCACTAAATAAATGGTGCACAGAAGGTATAAGGTTGCACTTGACACATCGGTCACCGGCATTAATGTAGCTCACAGGGTACTAAAGTGTTAAAGACTGCGTAGTTGGCCCCGCGGCAAGCCTCATCCTCCCAATAACAGGAAGCGATCCGGCCGCGCGGTCCAAGGGGTCACCCTTATGGTGGGAATTAGCTTTATGGGGTTTTTTGTAACCAGGTGACGAGAGATGTAATCTTGGTTTCTTTCTCTGCTCCTCCGCCGAGTCAGCTGGAGAGGAAAGAGTTAAAAGGCCAGTCTAATGACGACGACGAGTCGGCGCGGAGGGCTGTGTTCCCGGCTTGCTCGAGTTTTTCATTGCAAGCTTGCGGTTTTAACACTTTGGTTTCCAGATCACTCAGCTTAGTGGGAAGTGTCGTTGTGTCGGTCACAATAATTTCAAGGGCAGGATCTTTTTCAAGGTTAGGAAACTGCAGTTCTCTCTTCCGCAGGGAAAATTCCTTTAATATGGCAACGGTAGGAGCAAACGATCAGATATTCTGGATGTTTGGATGATGAGAAAAATAATCCCTTAAATCTTACGGTTGATTACCTTCACCTGAGTAACAACATAGGGGATCCGCAGGGTTTTCCGAGGACCACCATGCTCCCTCCACCAATCACCTCCTCTTATCTCAGCCTCCTGTGACACGGGGGAAGATATTGGGGGTCATTTACAATGACCGGCTTTTTACGCTGGCCTTTGGTTCCCCTTTTTTGCTGCTTGAGAATGCGCCTAAGGCTACTTTCACATTAGCGTTTTTTTGGGGATCCGTCGTGGATCTGCAAAAACGCTTCCGTTACCATAATACAACGGCATGCATCCGTCATGAACGGATCCGGTTGTATTATGTCTTCTGTAGCCATGATGGATCCGTCTTGAACACCATTGAAAGTCAATTGGGGGACGGATCCGTTTTCTTTTGTGTCAGAGAAAACGGATGCGTCCCCCACGGACTTACTTTGTGTGTCAGGACGGATCTGTCTTGAACACCATTGAAAGTCAATTGGGGGACGGATGCGTTTTCTTTTGTGTCAGAGAAAACGGATGCGTCCCCCACGGACTTACTTTGTGTGTCAGGACGGATCCGTCTTCAACACCATTGAAAGTCAATGGGGGACGGATCCGTTTTCTATTGTGTCAGAGAAAACGGATGCGTCCCCCACGGACTTACTTTGTGTGTCAGGACGGATCCGTCTTCAACACCATTGAAAGTCAATGGGGGACGGATCCGTTTTCTATTGTGTCAGAGAAAACGGATGCGTCCCCCACGGACTTACTTTGTGTGTCAGGACGGATCCGTCTTGCTCCGCACCACATCGCGCAGCGTTTTTCTGTCCACGATCGGTACGCAACCAAACGGAACGGAATGCATTCTGGTGACTCCGTTTCGTTCAGTTTTGTCCCCATTGACAATGAATGGGGACAAAACGGAAGCGTTTTCTTCCGCTATTGAGATCCCGTGATGGATCTCAATAGCGGAATTGAAAAAACGCTAATGTGAAAGTAGCCTTATTTATGACGAGGCGTGCACCTAAAAGCACTATAAATTAGGCGCACCTCCGACAGTCCGTGTGCCGAGTCCACTCCCCATCTGGAGTAGCTTGTCGCTACCTGTTTGCAGGTGTAAATGGTGGTCCAATAATGGGCCAACACTCGCCCCCACCACTCCCAAGTGGCGAGCATGGCACAGAGATTCCCCTGTGACAAAATATTGTCGCACTGGCGTTTAAAAAGTCGCAAAAAAGGCAGACCCTTTATGCGCCAAGAACAGGCGTAGCACTGTTCGTAAATTACCCCCATTGAGTTTAACTGCCATCACCCCTGGCAGTGGGGTTTTGAGTAGAGTTGTGCTATAACTCCTCTTTTGTTCTTGCAGGAGATAAGTCGCCGCCAGAGGTGTCCGACAGTGACCTATTCCTCTCTCCAGGAATACACATGCATGCTCGGCCAAACCTAGTGTGCATGTGTGTGAGGGAATCATACGGGTAGTAAACAAATGGCTGCATCTGCAAATGTGCCACCCCTATCGACGGTTTAGTGGTTGAGTTGCACGTCTTTGCCCCAGATTCAAAGAGCGTGTCATGTGAGAGATTCCCTTTACGGACGGAGATTCTGATAATGACTAAAACAGCGGAACGTTTGTCTCATCGGGACTAAATCTTTATGTCTGTGCCGGGGATTAATCCACAAACTCATCATTTTATCCCTGAGGGTCGGTTACTGTTACACCGTAGGAGGGGAAAGCTCCATTTAAAGTGTCCTGTTTGGCGCTGACGCGCTTCACGGCCATCTGCCACTGTACGAGGTGAGGTGTGTACCATACATCGTCGTGTGTAGACCAGGCACACTGAACAGACGGTGACAGATAACAGATAGATGCCTGCCCCTTCTTGGGAGGTGACATTGCTGCAAGTCCCAGCGCCTCCTTCTCTTCTCAGCTGCTCTTCCTTCCCTCTCTGCGGCCTGGGGCAGCTCTCAGGATCTGCTGGGAGGAGGCTGCCCAGCGCTGAGCCCACAGCGCAGGGGGGAAAGGGAGGA
This sequence comes from Bufo gargarizans, assembly GCF_014858855.1. Taxonomy (NCBI): domain Eukaryota; kingdom Metazoa; phylum Chordata; class Amphibia; order Anura; family Bufonidae; genus Bufo; species Bufo gargarizans. The sequence goes on along the minus strand of NC_058088.1, from coordinate 60,127,577 downwards.
GGAGGGCGAGGGAGGGGGGGGGGGGGAGTCCCTGGTGAGCGGTGCAGGTCTTTGGCAGAGGGAGTCTGAGCTGTGAAGTCAATGGCTAAGAGAGGCAGGAGAATGGTGCAAGTGACAGGCAGGGCGCCACTCTCCGTGCAAGGGGACGCAGACGGGAAAGAGAGAACAGGAGGCATGGGGCAAATAAAAACGGAGGCTCCGTACCTGGCAAGATCTACCTACTGGGACACAGGCCCCTTAGTGGTATGGCCGTGCCCCGTATTGACCGATGCCATGAGCCAAGTCTATGGTTGAAGCAGAACTCGGCACCCGTTCTATGCCATATCCACAGGATATGCCATAAATTCTTGACAGGTGCAGTTCCCACCTCTGCGATCCTCTCGTATTGGAATATTGATCCTGTCGGTCCCGGCTGGTGATTCAGGCCAGCCTCTCTCCCCCATTAAAAACAATGGAGATGTGGCCGTGCTTCTCAGATGCCATGAATGATTATGATGGGAATACACCTTTTTAAATCAATTCAATTAGTAGCTGTGTCGGAGAAAACCGGGCGATGACCAGCATGGCATCCATTACTGCGTCATCATTTGGCCTCATGCACACGACCGTATTTTGTATCCGTGTCCCATCCACATTTTTTTGCGGATTGCACGCCGGCTCGTTCATTTTTTGGGATACGCAAGATATCGAACATGTCCTATTCTTAGAATAGTCATTTCTAGTACATGAAGTGAGAAAAATGTGGATTGCACATGGACGGTGTCTGTATTTTGTGGATCCTTGGTTTGCGGACCTTAATATGGACACGGTCATGGGCACGAGGCTTTAAAGGGATTGTACAGGACCAGCACCTCACCTGTCTTCTGCTGACCTGAGCTGCAGTACCAGAAACAGTCCATGGACAGGTGTGGTGTCGTTACTGTAAGGCCTCTTTCACACGAAGGATACGGATTGTGTCAGGATACGTTTTTCACTGAAGCCCCATTCACTTCTATGGGGCCGGGGCTGCGTGAAAGACCCATAGGAATGAATGGGTCAGGACACAGTGCGGGTGCAATGCATTCACTTCACGCATTGCACCCGCGTGAAAGGGGCCTAAGAAATTTTTGTACAGCCCCTTTAATTCAGCTTTCTAAAATCTACCCAATAAAGCATAAGATTCTTCTGCACGGTTTCTGCATTGGTGCCTATCGCTGAACACCCTGGCGTTATCTATAATAGCAGCCATATTGGTTGTCTGGTCGACACAAGGACATATGTGGGGGTTCAGAGAGTGATGAAAAGTCTACCAGAACTTATTCTTAAAGGGATCTTACCAAACTAGCGCTGCAGCCAGTTTCCTGGTGGGCTAATGGCCAGGGGGCCACCCGAGCCGCCCTCATGGCCGCCAGCTGGATACGTAATGAATTCATGCTTTCAGTAATAATTAATGCTAGGAGCATCAGGTACTTATTCTGCTGTATTGCCATCGTCAGGACGGGGGCAGCAGTATTTTGTGTTGCACTGTGGTATTTAGTTCTGCTGGGGCGGTATTTTGTGCTGCACTGTGGTATTTAGTTCTGCTGGGGCGGTATTTTGTGCAGCACTGCCGTATTTAGTTCTGCTGGGGCGGTATTTTGTGCAGCACTGCGGTATTTAGTTCTGCTGGGGCGGTATTTTGTGCAGCACTGCCGTATTTAGTTCTGCTGGGGCGGTATTTTGTGCAGCACTGCGGTATTTAGTTCTGCTGGGGCGGTATTTTGTGCTGCACTGCGGTATTTAGTTCTGCTGGGGCGGTATTTTGTGCAGCACTGCCGTATTTAGTTCTGCTGGGGCAGTATTTTGTGCAGCACTGCCGTATTTAGTTCTGCTGGGGCGGTATTTTGTGCAGCACTGCCGTATTTAGTTCTGCTGGGGCGGTATTTTGTGCAGCACTGCCGTATTTAGTTCTGCTGGGGCGGTATTTTGTGCAGCACTGCCGTATTTAGTTCTGCTGGGGCAGTATTTTGTGCAGCACTGTGGTATTTAGTTCTGCCGGGGCGGTATTTTGTGCTGCACTGCCGTATTTAGTTCTGCCGGGGCGGTATTTTGTGCAGCACTGCGGTATTTAGTTCTGCTGGGGCGGTATTTTGTGCAGCACTGTGGTATTTAGTTCTGCCGGGGCGGTATTTTGTGCTGCACTGCGGTATTTAGTTCTGCCGGGGCGGTATTTTGTGCTGCACTGCGGTATTTAGTTCTGCTGGGGCGGTATTTTGTGCTGCACTGTAGTATTTAGTTCTGCTGGGGCGGTATTTTGTGCTGCACTGCGGTATTTAGTTCTGCTGGGGCGGTATTTTGTGCTGCACTGCGGTATTTAGTTCTGCTGGGGCGGTATTTTGTGCTGCACTATGATATTGCTGTTCCCATCTACTTTTGTTGCCCCGCCTTCTGTCAGTTAGTGTACTCCAGCCTACAGAATGGGGCCCCCTTTAGGTTTTTTCCAGTGCCACTTTAAGTTCCCAGTCCTCCCCTGGTTGCAGCCCCTGCATTCCTAGGCCAGCCATACACATTGGGGGTCATTTACAAAGACTTGCTTTTTATACTGGCCTTTGTCCCCCCCCCCCCCCATGCGCTGCCGGAAGATTCTCCTAATTTATCATGAGGTATGCACTTCGTCATAAATTTGGCGTATCTATGGAAGTCTGAGCACCTGGAGTGAAAAACGTCTCCACTCCCTGAATGGGGTAGTTTTTCGCCAACATTTACTCTTGTTTCCAGGCGTAAATGTCAGTAAATAGGCCAGGGCCGATGTCCGGGCCCACGCAACTCCCTCGTTGTGAGGATGGAATAAAAAGCCTCAAAACGGGGTCTTGAGACTTTGTTTACACCAAAAATTGTTGTAAAAATGTTAGTAAATGACCCCCATTAGATAGTTTTGGGCTGAAGGTTTGGACAGCAGCTATCTCTTCATGCTATCCTCCAGTGTATGTGCACTCTTCTGACAGCAGCCTATCTCCACCGAGGACAAAAGGATCAGGCATGTTGAAATCCAACTCCTCCATCCTTATTCTCCCCTACATCTAAAGGTGGATTTAGACGAACCAATAATTGTCCAGCTTATTGGTAATGACCGTTCCTGATAATCTGGCCATCTAAATGTGCCGCCGATCACCTGATGAATGAGCAAAACGGTCGCTCATCGGGTGATCCTGTCGTTTGTGCAGGCCCCACCGATCATCGTTTATGGGCAGCAGATTGTGTGGTCTAAACAGCGATCTGCTGCCCGGAAACAATGATTCTGTATGGGTTATTGCAATCCCTCGTCCTCATACTGTGAAGGAGATCGCTGCATGTAAACGTGTCTCCTTCACTGAGCGAGCAGCCGACTGTTGAGAAGTAACGCTTCCTTCCCGACAATCAGCCGCTCCATCGGGCCGCCTCCATCGGGAAACCCTTCACAGTGTGTGTCCACTTCCGACAATTTTTTGATAAAAAAATAGACAAGGACTTCCATAGAGCAAATGTAGTTTGTAGGGGGAACCTGGCATTGTTTCCCTACTGCGCCTCCAGAGGAGAAGCAAAGCATTGCATGCTGCTTATTAATATCAATTGGCTGTCTGTATAAAGTACAGAGATGCCAGGTCCTCCATATAGTGAGGGAGATGCTCTTTCTAGCCACTCTCTGGTCTGGCTAAAAGATGAGGGTCCTGAATGAGGGTCCCCTTCCCCCCTCATTAATGTGAAATTCCCTAAAAGGGTATTTGGTATTGTGTTACCCAAACTAGACACCCCATTCCCTACTGAAGTCGAAAACCACTGGTAAATAAAAGTCGCTGATTCTTAATGCTGCCCTCAGTGAGGTCACCATAAAGTTGATGACAGGTTCCCTTTAATGCTGCCCTCAGTGAGGTCACCATAAAGTTGATGACAGGTTCCTTTAATGCTGCCCTCAGTGAGATCAGCATAAAGTTGATGACTGGTTCCCTTTAATGCTGCCCTCAGTGAGGTCACCATAAAGTTGATGACTGGTTCCCTTTAAAGTATTCAACCTCTTCTTAGATGTTCATGGGAAAGCTGGGTGACAACCAACATGGCTTCCCCAGACTTCTGCAACAGCAATCAGTCTTGTAGTAGAGCAGTTGGGGAGGTGGTATGCATTACTAAGCAGATTTGTCCCGAAAAGCTGGGTGACCATTACTGGTAGCTGTAAATAGAAGCCATATTGGCTTTCACCCTGGAGCGTAATGGTGGCCATAATGGTTGCCATCCAGCTTTCTCAGAAATAGATGTTACGGCTGGTGGAATTAGAACAACTTGACAGAAGAGGACGACTCAAGGACTGTTTTCTGGGGGGAGGGGGCTCTTTGACTACGTTCAGCGTTAGCACCATTGTCATTACAGTATTACTGCTGCTTGCTGTGAGAGGCGTCGTGTGTGACTGCCGGATCATGAAGTTACGAGATCCGTCATGTTGGTGCTCTTTGTAAAGGGAAGGGTGGGCTTTGCATAAGGGGGCAGCGTGCGTGCTGGATGCTAATTGCAGTTGTAAGGCTCCGAGCATGACAGGTGCTGCGTGCAATGTGGAAGGCCGGGCACATGGGGTGGTGCTCGCAGGGGCCGTGTGTGTCACCCACTTGCGAGTCTGCCATGGGTGAATTGTGGGTAGTATTTACAACTTGCCGTCAGTGGGCTGTGTTGACAGTTAGAGGACAGCCCTGAAAACCTACTGCATGCAGGGAAATGTCTGGGCTGGAAGCAGGTAGTGCGTACAAATTACATGATGTGGAACGTATCGTGCACAGGAACCAGCTGCAAGAGCTGCGCTCATAGTGGTGATCACTCAGCATTCCCAGGCGCCTCTGTGGAGAAGGTGCTTGTATTGGAAAGGGTTAAATCTAGGCAGACATGTAGTTCAGTGATCTGGGGAAAACAAGATATCAATATAGGGGTCCCTCCTTAAAGTACCCCAACAGTCCACCGTGTTCTCCAACATGTCTGATCCTGGAAAAGCTGGGAGACTAATAAGTGTACCCCATTAGAGCATATCCTAATGTGAGTAGTTATATCGCAATATGGGACAGTAACATAGTGCTGCATTACATGGTAGCGGTACTATTTAGGAAAGCTGGGTGCCATATGAAAAACACGTATCACGTACACACAGGATCGGTAATAAATGTATGATCGCTGGGACTCCCACCGATCAGCACAAGGGGCATCCCGAGCCCCTGTTCCAGGGAAGTGTAATGAAAGTGTTGGTCATGCATGCACACTACCACTCCATTCAGTGCCTATGGGATTTAGCAGAGCGCTGCATGCACCTACCCCCCTCTGTCCTATAGACATTAAATGCAGCGGTAGTGCGCATGCATGACGCTGCTGAAACTCCACTGGAACAGGGGCTCGGGAGCCATGTTGGTGAAGCCCTAGTGTCCATATATTTATATCTATTCCAGGCATGGCCAACCTGCAGCTCTCCAGCTGTTGTAAAACTACAACTCCCACCATGCCCTGCTGATAGCTGTAGACCAGGCATGCTTAACCTGCTGCCCTCCAGCTGTTGCAAAACTACAACTCCCAGCATGCCCGAACAGCCTAGAGCTATCAGCCTACAGCAGGGCATTGTGGGAGTTGTAGTTTTGCAACAGCTGGAGGGCCGCAGGTTGAGCATGCCTGCTGTAGACCGTGTCCTATTTTAGTGGGCCACCCCAGCTGTATCGGTTTTCAGGATCTGGATGTGAACAAGAATTTTCCATTCACTGACAGCCAGCAGCAACCTTGAAAGTGGTGAGGAATGAAAGTATATTGGAAAGCTGCAGAACTATAATCACTGCGTCCAGTCCATCATTTACGACAAATACTACGCCAGTTTTTGGTGTAAAAAAGTGGCAAGATCCTGTTTTTGCCAAGGGTGTAGTAGCGGGGGCCGGGACATTGGGCCAAAGACATTTACTATCTTTTACTCCTGGAAACATGTGTCAGGGGCTGGAGTAGTTTTTACTCCAGGTGCACGGACTACCGAAGGTGTGCCTAGTTTATGATGACTTTGAGGCCTATGCCAGTGGCGGGGGGGGGGGACCCCCATTATGTTTTCAACTGAGCTTGTGAACTTTTAGCAAATGATCATATATGAAATAGTAGGATTTATTACCAGATAGACATGTCTTATAAAGTGTCTCTTCTGATACATCACACAGTTTTTGCAGTGCTGGGGGTGCTCTAGTTTTCCAGTGGAGCTGTATCAGAAGGCCCCGGAGTCCTATGAGAATGAAGGAGCTGGCAGGAAGGCACATTCTGCATTTAAAATTACTTGCTACGTGTGATGGATTCTGCTTGCATTTAGTAGACTGTGAAAATCCTGGACCTTTAATGAAGAATCTGTGGAAAGTGCACAGTACTCCCTAGTATCAAGCCAATCCTCAGGATGGGTCATCAGTATCTGATCAGTTGGGGTCCGACTACTGGCACCCCCCCCCCCCCTTCCGCTGTTTGAAGGGGCTGCGGTGCTCAGACAAGAACTGTGGCCTCCTCCTAGGCCCACGGCATCACGTTCATCAGTCACATGGCCTTTGTGCAGCTCCGTAACATTCAAGTAACTGGAATTGAGCTGCAATACCGAGCACAGCCACTATACAGTATACAGCGCTGTGCTTGGTATACTGTGAAGACTCACAGCGTTCGGAAAGTATTTTCTTTCCGTGTTCGTTCTGTTATTTTTGCGGAACATGCGCGGAGCCATTCATTTCAATGGGCCTGCAAAAAAAAGGAAGTTACTCCGCGTGCATTCCATTTCCGTATGTCCGCTCCTCAAAAAAATAGAACATGTCCTATCATTGTCTGCATAATGGACATTGATAGGACTGTTCTATTAGAGGCCGTCTGTTCTGCAAAATACGGAATGCACACGGACGTCGTCCATATTTTTTGCGGATCCGTGTATTGCAGACCGCAAAATACAGCATGAGCCCTTTGTTTGGTGGCCAGGAGTCAAACCCATCTATGACCTATCCAGGGGAAGTTCTAGAAAACTGCCTTGATATACCATAAAAGGGGTTGTGCTGTCTGGACATCTTAAATGAGGATGCTTTGGTCTGTTCCACGGAAAAAGAGCGCCGATGGATGTGTCGTCGTTCATAGCCCCCCCCCCCCCCTCACTGCCCGAACACACATTTATGCTGCTAAGTGCAAAAAATTCTACTTGCCTCTTTTTGTGCCACATTCACTGGGGTCCAGTCCAGGGAGCTGAGATACATGTAGCTGTTTGCAGGGTCTTCACATTGTAGGGTGGGAATAAGGTGGTCACTGGTGATTAATCCAAGCTTTGCAGGTTTTTTTTCCCCGGTACGGTCGGCAAAGAACAAGCATTACAGTTTCATCATTAGGGCATGTTAGAAAAGAGGGATTCACTGTGGATTTCTCGCAGCAGACTTGAAAGCAGAGATTTCCCAGCATATTCCAGTACCAGTAAAGTGGCTGGGATGTTATAAGCTGCGGATTTCGACCCCGGATTTAAGGTGAAATCCTCAGCAAACTGCAATAACACATGCTTATTCTGCAGCAGATTCGTTGGGGTTAAATTCTGCTACAGAAAATCCACCCTATGTGGCCGTATCGGTACTGGACAGGACGATTCCAACAAATATCTGACTGTCCGTAATATGTTCAGTTTCATTTAACAAAAGTGACTAAAGCTTCTAGTGGTAACCAGTCGGAGCTCAGCTTGCATCTCTTAGAGGGGTGGTCCGAGCTCAGAGCCCATCTTCACCCCTCCAGCCCCCCTGACATGCTCCAATGCTCTCCCTTGCACTGCGCTTTATCCTGCAGGGCTGTTTGTTTATATTTTTCACACTGCTAGGCGGAGTCTAGTGTTCCCGATGACGTCACCAGTCCTGATGGGCAGGCTCTAGACATTTTACAGGGTAGGGCAGTGCTAAAGCCTGCCCATTACACTGCTAGGCGGAGTCTAGTGTTCCCAGTGACGTCACTGGTCCTGATGGGCGGGCTCTAGACATTTTACAGGGTAGGGCAGTGCTAAAGCCTGCCCATTACACTGCTAGGCGGAGTCTAGTGTTCCCGGTGACGTCACCGGTCCTGATGGGCGGGCTCTAGACATTTTACAGGGTAGGGCAGTGCTAAAGCCTGCCCATTACACTGCTAGGCGGAGTCTAGTGTTCCCGGTGACGTCACCGGTCCTGATGGGCGGGCTTTAGCCATTTTACAGGGTAGGGCAGTGCTAAAGCCTGCCCATTACACTGCTAGGCGGAGTCTAGTGTTCCCGGTGACGTCACTGGTCCTGATGGGCGGGCTCTAGCCATTTTACAGGGTAGGGCAGTGCTAAAGCCTGCCCATTACACTGCTAGGTGTAGTCTAGTGTTCCCAGTGACGTCACCGGTCCTGATGGACGGGCTCTAGCCATTTTACAGGGTAGGACACTGCTAAAGCCTGCCCATTACACTGCTAGGCGGAGTCTAGTGTTCCCGGTGACGTCACCGGTCCTGATGGGCGGGCTCTAGCCATTTTACAGGGTAGGGCAGTGCTAAAGCCTGCCCATTACACTGCTAGGCGGAGTCTAGTGTTCCCGGTGACGTCACCGGTCCTGATGGGCGGGCTCTAGACATTTACAGAGTAGGGCAGTGCTAAAGCCTGCCCATTACACTGCTAGGCGGAGTCTAGTGTTCCCGGTGACGTCACTGGTCCTGATGGGCAGGCTCTAGCTATTTTACAGGGTAGGGTAGGGTAGTGTTTTCCGGCGCCTTTTCCGTTGTACTCCGTATGCATTCCGTTTCCGTATCTCCGTTCCGTGCAAAAATAGAACATGTCCTATATTTGGCCGCAAATCACGTTTCGTGGCTCCATGAAAGTCAATGGGTCTGCAAAAAAAACGGAATGCAAACGGAAATGCATCCGTATGTTTTCCGTATCCGTTCCGTTTTTTGCGGAACCATCTATTGAAAATGTTATGCCCAGCTCAATTTATTCTATGTAATTGCTGTATATGCAATACGGAAAAACGGAACCGAGGCAGAAACACAACGGAAACAAAAAACTGAACAACAGATCCGTGAAAAACGGACCGCAAAACACTGAAATAGCCATACGGTAGTGTGAGAGGCCTTAATCAGTTGTTTCTCTCTTTTGCGTTCTGTGTTTTTTTTTTTTCGTGCAGATACAATCCGTTTTAGATGACTGAAGAACAACGCTCAACATCTCCCAGCAGCATCAGTGTCTTCACTGAAAAATGCACAATTTAGAAGATGCTGAAATTTTTCCTGAGCGCAGAGATGATCCGTAAGAAACGACGCTGATGTGCACACAGCCACTGGAATGCATGGGTCAGGATTCAGTCCGGGTGCTATGCGTTCAAAACACGCATTGCATCCGGACAGAAAACCTGCTCGTGTGAAAGAAGCCTTAGGCCTCAAGCATGCGGCCGTTGCCTGGCCGTATTGCAACCCGCAAACAGCCCGTGGTGTTTCTATCTGTGCCTCCGCACCGCAAAAAAATAGAACATTTTCTATTTATTTACGGTGCGGACGGATCACTGACCCATTCAAGTTGAACGGGTCTCGATCCGTCCCGGCCGCTGCACCATTGTTGCCCGTGGATTGGAGACTGCAAATAGCGGTCCCCAATGCACGGAACGGCCGTGTGCATGAGGCCTTAGGGTCCATTCACATGTCCGTGTGTGTTTTGCAGATCCGCAAAACACGGACATCGGCGATGTGCGTTCCGCATTTTGCGGACCGCACATCGCCGACACTTAATAAAAAATTCCTATTCTTGTCCGCAATTGCGGACAATAATAGGACATGTTCTATTTTTTTCGGGAACGGAATTGCGGACCCCGAAGTGCGGATCAGAACAGAATATCGTGCTGCCCTATAGAAATGAATGGGTCCACAATTCCGTTCTGCAAAATGCGGAACGAAATTGCGGACGTGTGAATGAACCCTAAGGCTGATTTTCTGGATGCGTTCCGTTTTGTGAATGGCCTCGGTGTGGAGCGTGTGTTTATTTGCTGACCCTTTGATTTCAGTGGGCTGGTCTAGCCAAGGATCAGACCAAGCTACGATTTTCTCTGCTCTAAATTCCTCCCGCTGACTATAATTCGCCAGCGTTCGGTCTGTGCGCTGTCCATCATGTATGCACCGCTCGTGTGAACAGGCCTTAAAGCTGTCCGTACACATTCCATTTCTCACAGACTACCACCCAATTAAAACGCGTTGGGACTGAGACATTTAACCTTACAGAATACTTTTGTATCAATAATTGACCTGGTAGTGATGTTAATGGTGTCGCATTTGGAGTATTGATAGTATCTTATTTATTCACTTTGGGACATCACTTGGTGTGTACTTGTGTATTATTTTGTGTTCCTGTGGTAGTTTATCCATTACTTAGCTAGAGGCCACCTATATAGTGTGCCATTTATCCCCATCCTAGGGCGTTCAGGAGGTTCCTGACACGGGATCGCCCCCATCGGGGCGGCTATTCCGTTTTATAGGCAGGGTTGACAGTATAGGATCAGATCTAGGGGCAATTGCCCCCCTAACTACCTATGCCCATATAACTGCCCCTCATACCATTGTGTATTATTTTGTTATGTTTTCATTTCTATATTATTCATTATGATTCAGGGTTATTTTTAATGATATAATATTAAAGGCTCGGTTTTAATTGGGTAGCAGTCTGGGAGGAATGGTTGCTAATGTACTATCCTCAGCAATTGTACCCTCTGACGGGTTATTGTCTTCGCTGTGAATCATACACATTCCAGGAAAGATTTCCCAATTTTGATGTGATCCACTTACCCCCTAATGTGTATAGAGGATCCACTTGGAAAGTATAGTCGATCACAGTGTGACTCCTTTACCTGCTGTTTGAAGAGGCCACGGGTGACCTGCCACTAATATGGTACATCATTGGGTCAAAGAGCCGCATGAGTAACCGGTCACCTCTGCGGCCAGTGATTGGCTGCAGCAGTCATGTGACCTCTGCGGAGGCGGCCGTGGAGTGATGGAGCCAGAACCCAGCAGCGGGGACATATATAACGTTGCACATCCCCTCTACAGGGGGGGGGGGGGGTGTGTGCTCATCTTTGTTATTTCGTCCTCTCTGATTCTGTTTTTATATGAAGTGATCTCTGCAGAATACCGTTATTGAGGGGGTCCGCCTTGTGACACGCCTTCCGATCAGGTGTCTGAAGAGGAGCGCAGAGGCCTCTTCCTAGGCCAAGTCAGTCCATTCAGCTGAGCCGCAGTACCAAGCTTAGCCGCTTGCAGGGGATGGCGCTGTGCTGGGTAAGCTGCCGTCCTCACTGCAGCCTCCTCTAACTGCTGAGGATAGATGATCAGTATTCAGACACCCCTTTAACGTCATCTGATCTCGACGTTTGCGGCAGGACTGGCTGACCATCTAATTTGTACCGGGGCTCCTGAGGGCCCATGTCAGGGGAGAGAAGGATCAAGTTCCTACTCCCCATTGAGAACACATGCATGCTCAGCCGAGCCCAGCGTGCACACATATAGGGTACATTCAGGGATGATCTTTATTATTTCAGATCACCTGATAACATTACTTGGCTGCCCAGTGCTCCCTTGTTGCAGAGCAGAGTGCTCCCTAGTTGCAGTGTGATCCCTAGTTGGAGAGTGCTCCCTAGTTGCAGGGTGCTCCCTAGTTGCAGGGTGATCCCTAGTTGCAGGGTGATCCCTTGTTGCAGCGTGATCCCTAGTTGCAGGGTGATCCCTTGTTGCAGAGTGATCCCTTGTTGCAGAGTGATCCCTAGTTGCAGGGTGGTACCTAGTTGCAGAGTGATCCCTAGTTGCAGGGTGCTCCCTAGTTGCAGGGTGCTCCCTAGTTGCAGGGTGATCCCTAGTTGCAGCGTGGTACCTAGTTGCAGAGTGATCCCTAGTTGCAGCGTGGTACCTATTTGCAGGGTGATCCCTAGTTGCAGAGTGATCCCTAGTTGCAGAGTGATCCCTAGTTGCAGAGTGATCCCTAGTTGCAGGGTGCTCCCTTGTTGCAGAGTGATCCCTAGTTGCAGGGTGATCCCTAGTTGCAGCGTGGTACCTAGTTGCAGCGTGGTACCTAGTTGCAGGGTGATCCCTAGTTGCAGAGTGATCCCTAGTTGCAGGGTGATCCCTAGTTGCAGAGTGATCCCTAGTTGCAGGGTGCTCCCTTGTTGCAGGGTGCTCCCTTGTTGCAGAGTGATCCCTAGTTGCAGGGTGATCCCTAGTTGCAGGGTGATCCCTTGTTGCAGAGTGATCCCTAGTTGCAGGGTGATCCCTAGTTGCAGCGTTGTACCTAGTTGCAGGGTGATCCCTTGTTGCAGCGTGGTACCTGGTTGCACTCCTCCTGCACAGACTGTGAGGCACGCTGCATCCTCAGGAACCACCAGGCCCTGCACAGAGAGGGCTCAGTCAGGGCAGACTCAGGCGCGCGGGGTGAACAGCGTGCAGTGAGGGGCGGGGCCTGAGGTGGACACGCCCCGCAATGCCGTGACATCGGGCAAGAGGTTGCAGTGCGGGAATCCTCCTGTGCAGGGACTTACCGCTGGCAGTGAGAACCGGGCGCTGCAGCCACCAATGTAGTGCGACAAATACACTTTGCACCTTGTAGAAACGAAGTGGGGGGAAGGGGGTGAGCACTTATGCACAGGAAAGCTGCAGAGGAGGTTATATATTTATGCAAAGTGAGAACGATGCTGGAAGGGTGCACGCGACTTTCCAGCATTGCTCACACCCTCCTCCGTGCGGGGACCCCGAGCATAAGTCCTCACACCCTCCCCCGTGCATAAGTCCTGACACCCTCTGTGCAGTGCGGGGATCCTGGGCATATGTCCTCACACCGCCTCTGTGCAGTGCGGGGACCCCGGCATATGTCCTCACCCTCCCTGTGCAGTGTGGGGACGCCGGGCATATGTCCTCACCCTCCCTGTGCAGTGTGGGGACCCCGGGCATATGTCCTCACACCCTTCCTGTGCAGTGTGGGGACCCCGGGCATATGTCCTCACACTCTCCTCTGTGCAATGCGAGAGCCCAGGGCATAAGTCCTCACATCCTCCCCCGTGCAGTGCGGAGACCCCGGGCATAAGTCCTCACATCCTCCCCCGTGCATAAGTCCTGACACCCTCCTCTGTGCAGTGCGGGGATCCTGGGCATATGTCCTCACACCCTCCTCTGTGCAGTGTGGGGATCCCGGGCATATGTCCTCACACCCTTCCTGTGCAGTTCTAGGACCCCGGGCATAACTCCTGTCACCCTCTGTGCAGTGCAGGGACCACGCGCATAAATCCTCACACCCTTCTCTGTGCAGTGCGAGAGCCCAGGGAATAAGTCCTCACATCCTCCCCCGTGCATAAGTCCTGACACCCTCCTCTGTGCAGTGCGGGGATCCTGGGCATATGTCCTCACACCTTCCTCTGTGCAGTGTGGAGACCCCGGTCATAAGTCCTCACACCCTCCCCTGTGCATAAGTCCTGGCACCCTCCTCTGTGCAGTGCGGGGACCCCGGGCATATGTCCTCACGCCCTCCCCCGTGCAGTGCGGGGACCCCGGGCATATGTCCTCACGCCCTCCTCCGTGCAGTGCGAGGGCCCCGGGCATAAGTCCTCACACCCTCCTCCGTGCAGTGCGAAGGCCCCGGGCATATGTCCTCACACCCTCCCCCGTGCAGTGCGGGGACCCCGGGTTTAGTCCTCACGCCCTCCCCCGTGCAGTGCGGGGACCCCGGGCATAAGTCCTCACACCCTCCCCCGTGCAGTGCGAAGGCCCCGGCATATGTCCTCACACCCTCCCCCGTGCAGTGCGGGGACCCCGGGCTTAGTCCTCACGCCCTCCCCCGTGCAGTGCGGGGTTTGCGGGGCTGCTGTCATGGAGTCCTGCGCGGTCTCCTTGTAATGACTGGTGATTGTACAGTGAGAAATAAAAAAAACAACTTGGAGCAGCCGGGGTTGAGGGGCCCGAAGGAGGAGTAGTGAGGGGCCCCGTGCAGTCTCACGGTGTCTGAGGCGAGTGACAGGAAGGAGGCAGAAACTCCCCGATGTCGGTGGACACAGCGCGCGTAATGAGAGGAAACTCAACACCCGCCGAAAATGCGCTCTCCCCCGGCGGACAGTAGTGCGAGGAGGGACGCGACATCTCCTGAAGTGCAGCCATGTTCTGAGGGGAGGTCGCCGTCACCGCATCGGTAATAACACCCCCCCCTTCAAATATGGAGGCGTCGAAAGTTCTCTCAGCCACGGGTAACATGGCAGAGGGAGGATGGCCTCCAGTGTGCCTAGACATCAGGGCTGTACACCTGGGCGGCAGTGTGTTCTGGTTGTACATGTCAGAGTGTGCACATCGGAAGGGGATCAGGTTGTCCATAGTGCACATTCACATTTGCTGCGGTTTTCTCTTGAATGGCAGCGGTTTTGTGACAAGTATGGGGGCAGAACATAAAAACCGTTTGTGTCACCTGTGTTTGCTGTAAAACCAAAGAAATTCTTGATGAAACAGTGTGCAGTAACCGCAGCACAACCGTCAAGTGTGAGCAGACCCTACGGGTTTTCTACCTCGAATCTCAGTGTGCTGGCGGTATACAATGCTGGTTTTACCTCAGAACTCCAACTGTGCTAGATCTTACCTCAGTATATTGCGGGTTTTACCTCAGAACTCAATATGCGGTAGATCTTACCTCAGTATATTGCGGGTTTTACCTCAGAACTCAATATGGGGTAGATCTTACCTCAGTATATTGCGGGTTTTACCTCAGAACTCAATATGGGGTAGATCTTACCTCAGTATATTGCGGGTTTTACCTTAGAACTCAATATGTGCTAGATCTTACCTCAGTATATTGCGGGTTTTACCTCAGAACTCAATATGTGCTAGATCTTACCTCAGTAAATTGTGGGTTTTACCTCAGAACTCAATATGCGGTAGATCTTACCTCAGTATATTGCGGGTTTTACCTCAGAACTCAATATGGGGTAGATCTTACCTCCGTATATTGCGGGTTTTACCTTAGAACTCAATATGTGCTAGATCTTACCTCAGTATATTGCGGGTTTTACCTCAGAACTCAATATGTGATAGATCTTACCTCAGTATATTGCGGGTTTTACCTCAGAACTCCAACTGTGGTAGATCTTACCTCAGCATATTGCGGGTTTTACCTCAGAACTCAATATGTGTTAGATCTTACCTCAGTATATTGCGGGTTTTACCTCAGAACTCAATATGCGGTAGATCTTACCTCAGTATATTGCGGGTTTTACCTCAGAACTCAATATGCGGTAGATCTTAGGCCTCGTTCACATCAGCGTTCAGCCTTTCCGTTCTCCTGCTCAGTTATAGGAGCAGGAGAACGGAAAGGACGTGTTGGGCACATAACTGAGGCGAGCGGAGCCTACGGACCCCATAGACTATAATGGGGTCCGTTAGGTTTACGCTCAGAAAATGATTTTGGAGCGGAGACAAAAGTCCTGCATGCACAACTTTTGTCTCCGCTTAAAAATCATCTTCTGAGCGGAATCATAACGGACCCCATTATAGTCTATGGGGTCCTAATGGCTCCGTTTGGTGTCAGTTATGTGCTTATCCGTCCTTTCCGTTCTCCTGCCCCTAAACGGAGCAGAACGGAAAGGCTGAACGGTGATGTGAACGTAGCCTTACCTCAGTATATTGCAGGTTTTACCTCAGTGCAATACAGTTTTTACCTCAGAACTCCGTATATGGTAGATCTTACCTCAGTATATTGCAGGTTTTACCTCAGAACTCAATATGTGGTAGATCTTACCTTAGTATATTGCGGGTTTTAAACCAGAGTAATGCAGATTTTACCTCAGAACTCAATATGGGGTAGATCTTACCTCAGTATATTGCGGGTTTTACCTCAGAACTCAATATGTGGTAGATCTTACCTCAGTATTGTGCGGGTTTTACCTCAGTGTAATGCAAGTTTTACCTCAGAACTCAGTATGTGGTACATCTTACCTCAGTATATTGCGGGTTTTACCTCAGAACTCAGTATGTGGTACATCTTACCTCAGTATATTGCGAGATTTAGCGCCGGACTCAATATGTGATTGATCTTACCTCAGTATATTGCACCTTTTACCTCAGAACTCAGTATGCGGTACATCTTACCTCAGTATAATGTGGGTTTTACATCAGAACTCACTTTTTATCGTAGACCAGCATTTTACGCCAGTCTATTATATTCCCTGTGCTACAGGAGGATGCACAGTTATGAAGAGGCACACGCCTTGTGATAAGTTAGGCGCATCCTCTGGCAGTCCGAGCACCTGAACGGAAATGTACGCCAGCTCAGAGCTGGAATAGATTTCAGTTTTCTTTTACGCTGGAAAACAGACATAAAAGAAGATAAATATGCCAGGCCCGCTGTGGTGTAGAAACGCTTGTGCCTAAATTTAGGCGCAATGGCATTTAAAAAGTGACAAACTGTAGGATTTAGGCCAGATTCTGGTGTACAGGGGGGCACAGTAAATGTGGTCGGTCTTACTGCATTGTTTTACCTCAGAACTCAGTGGAGCATTGCATCTAGACCAGGCATCCTCAAACTGCGGCCCTCCAGCTGTTGTAAAACTACAACTCCCACAATGCCCTGCTGTAGGCTGATACCTGAAGGCTGTTCGGGCACGCTGGAAGTTGTAGTTTTGCAACAGCTGGAGGGCCGCAGTTTGAGGATGCCTGATCTAGACATTAACCAAATTTGTCACATGGTTGATAATGGATAGACGCTTTTGTCTAACTTTATACCAACATTTGCGACAGAATTTTACCGCATACTTGTGGCACAATTTCGGTGCAAATGGTTGCACTTAGGCCATGCCCTTTGCCTTCTCAGTCATATCCCTTGATGAGCTGGGCACAGTGCTATTTTCTAAAACTGGACACGCCATTTACAACATAGTCCAGATACGGTCACATTTGTAAACTTGGGCCAATGTGTGGTAAGTCATACTTCAGGTTATTGCAGATTTTACCTCAGTGTGAGGTGAGTTTTACAGCAGAACTCAGTGACGTAGATCTTACCTCAGTGTATTGTGGGTTTTACAGCAGAACTCAATGGGGGTGGGGGGCTCTTTTATCATGACCCCCTACACCAGAAACTGGGCTAAAAAAGTTGCATGCCCTCATTTTGTGACTTTTTGAACGCCTGTGGGTCTAAATTTAGGTGCATGGGGCATTTCGACACCACCCTCGCCACTGCCACATAGGCGTTCATCGCAGCACTCACTAGGGTCAGTTGCATAGGAAATTAATTTATTTGTTTGTATATTTTTGGAGTTTGTATATTTTTATATATAGGAGTGTTGCAAAACTGCTGACCACTGAGCCACCGTAATCAGTTACCACAGACCACAGCTTTGTACAAAAAATTATATGGCTCTGCATGACCCCTCAGGTAGGGTCTGCTCCATTGGCCACGACATATGTACTTACATTGACACCAGTTTTAGACGTAAAAGTAGCCAAAAAATGACTCCACTGAGGCGCACACAGCAGGAGGATACCCCTCGTCATAAATTAGGCACATCCTCCGCCGGGGAAACGAAGACCTGCCAGTCCCCCCTAATGCATGCTGACACTTACCTCAGTATAAGGCCCCATTGCGGACTTGGCTGACTTCAATGGGTCTGCAACATGCATGTTGTGGTCAAAGATAGGTTGTCCTATCTTTTTGTGGCTCGGCCGTATGGACCTGTTTCTGGTCCTTGCGGTCATGCTGCAAAACATAGGACATGCATGTCCTATATTTGTCTGCAACATTAAGATCGTAGACCTATGGAAGTCAGTGGGTCCGCACTGGCATGTGGCATGCACATGGCCAGTGATCCGCAGTATGCAGTTCGCAAAATGGACATGGTCGTGTGCATGGGGCCTTACAAATATTTTACCTCGGGCAGATTTTCCCTCACTGTAAATGTATTGTGGCAAGCCTGATACTGTGTAGTCGATTACTTGTTGTAATGGGCCACATGAGTGTTGTGTATAGTTGTGTGACACACTTCTGAGCACCTCCTTAGTGATGTCTGGGATGGTCGCATGTATACAGTTTGTGTATTTGTGCTCTACACTGCTGTCTGGAAGTGTGCTGTATACCACCGGCCTCCTTTGTGTATACAGCTGTCACACACTGACATCCACCTCCTGTATTTGTGTCCTACACAGCTAGTCTCCTATTTTTGTATACAGTTGTGTTTTAAGTGTAGATGTTTCAAACACAGAGGTCCTCCTCATGTGTATAGTTGTAACACAGTACTATCCTTGTGTGTAGTGTCATACATTGCTGTTCTCATTTAACAGTTGGGTATAGTTGTGCCACACTTTGCTTTCCTCCTCTGTACAGTTGTCACACACTACTGTCGTCTCGTGTAGTTGTGTCAGACACTATTGTGTATAGCTGTCACAACCCTGCTGTCCTCCTGTGTATAGTTGTCACACACTGCTGTCCTCCCGTGTACAGTTGTGTATAGTTGTGTCACACGCGGCTGTCCTCCCGTGTATAGTTGTGTCACACACTGCTGTCCTCCCGTGTATAGTTGTCACACACTGCTGCCCTCCTGTGTACAGTTGTGTATAGTTGTGTCACACACTGCTGCCCTCCTGTGTACAGTTGTGTATAGTGGTGTCACACACTGCTGTCCTCCCGTGTACAGTTGTGTCACACACTGCTGCTCTCCTGTGTATAGTTGTGTCACACACTCACACTGCTGTCTTCCTGTGTACAGTTGTGTATAGTTGTGTCACACACTGCTGTCCGCCTGTTTACAGTTGTGTATAGTTGTCACACACTGCTGTCCTCCTGTGAACAGTTGTGTCACACACTGCTGTCCTCCTGTGTACAGTTGTGTATAGTTGTGTCACACACTGCTGTCCTCCTGTGTACAGTTGTGTATAGTTGTCACACACTGCTGTCCTCCTGTGTTTAGTTGTTTCACACACTGCTGTCCTCCCGTGTACAGTTGTGTATAGTTGTGTCACACACTGCTGTCCTCCCGTCTACAGTTGTGTATAGTTGTCACACACTGCTGCTCTCCTGTGTATAGTTGTGTCACACACTCACACTGCTGTCCTCCTGTGTACAGTTGTGTATAGTTGTGTCACACACTGCTGTCCTCCCGTGTACAGTTGTGTATAGTTGTCACACACTGCTGTCCTCCTGTGTATAGTTGTGTCACACACTCACACTGCTGTCTTCCTGTGTACAGTTGTGTATAGTTGTGTCACACACTGCTGTCCTCCTGTGTACAGTTGTGTATAGTTGTCACACACTGCTGTCCTCCTGTGTACAGCTGTCACACACTGCTGTCCTCCTGTATACAGTTGTGTATAGTTGTGTCACACACTGCTCTCCTCCTGTTTACAGTTGTGTATAGTTGTGTCACACACTGCTGTCCTCCAGTGTACAGTTGTGTCCAGTTGTGTCACACACTGCTGTCCTCCCGTGTACAGTTGTCACACACTGCTGTCCTCCTGTATACAGTTGTGTATAGTTGTGTCACACACTGCTGTCCTCCTGTGTATAGTTGTGTCACACACTGCTGTCCTCCTGTGTACAGTTGTCACACACTGCTGTCCTCCCGTGTACAGTTGTGTATAGTTGTGTCACACACTGCTGTCCTCCTGTGTATAGTTGTGTCACACACTGCTGTCCTGTGTATAGTTGTGTCACACACTGCTGTCCTCTTGTGTATAGTTGTGTCACACACTGCTGTCCTCCTGTGTACAGTTGTGTCACACACTGCTGTCCCCCTGTGTACAGTTGTGTATAGTTGTGTCACACACTGCTGTCCTCCTGTGTATAGTTGTGTCACACACTGCTGTCCTCCTGTGTACAGTTGTGTCACAAACTGCTGTCCTGCTGTGTACAGTTGTGTATAGTTGTGTCACACACTGCTGTCCTCCTGTGTACAGTTGTGTATAGTTGTGTCACACACTGCTGTCCTCCTGTGTATAGTTGTGTACAGTTGTGTCACACACTGCTGTCCTCCTGTGTATAGTTGTGTCGCACACTGCTGTCCTCCTGTGTATAGTTGTGTACAGTTGTGTCACACACTGCTGTCCTCCTGTGTACAGTTGTGTATAGTTGTGTCACACACTGCTGTCCTCCTGTGTACAGTTGTGTCACACACTGCTGTCCTCCTGTGTACAGTTGTGTATAGTTGTCACACACTGCTGTCCTCCTGTGTATAGTTGTGTCACACACTGCTGTCCTCCTGTGTACAGTTGTGTATAGTTGTGTCACACACTGCTGTCCTCCCGTGTACAGTTGTGTATAGTTGTGTCACACACTGCTGTCCTCCCGTGTACAGTTGTGTATAGTTGTGTCACACACTGCTGTCCTCCTGTGTACAGTTGTGTATAGTTGTGTCACACACTGCTGTCCTGTGTATAGTTGTGTCACACACTGCTGTCCTGTGTATAGTTGTGTCACACACTGCTGTCCTCCTGTGTACAGTTGTGTATAGTTGTCACACACTGCTGTCCTCCTGTGTACAGTTGTGTATAGTTGTGTCACACACTGCTGTCCTGTGTATAGTTGTGTCACACACTGCTGTCCTCCTGTGTACAGTTGTGTATAGTTGTGTCACACACTGCTGTCCTCCTGTGTATAGTTGTGTACAGTTGTGTCACACACTGCTGTCCTCCTGTGTATAGTTGTGTATAGTTGTGTCACACACTGCTGTCCTCCTGTGTATAGTTGTGTACAGTTGTGTCACACACTGCTGTCCTCCTGTGTACAGTTGTGTATAGTTGTGTCACACACTGCTGTCCTCCTGTGTACAGTTGTGTATAGTTGTGTCACACACTGCTGTCCTGTGTATAGTTGTGTCACACACTGCTGTCCTCCTGTGTACAGTTGTGTATAGTTGTGTCACACACTGCTGTCCTGTGTATAGTTGTGTCACACACTGCTGTCCTGTGTATAGTTGTGTCACACACTGCTGTCCTGTGTATAGTTGTGTCACACACTGCTGTCCTCCTGTGTACAGTTGTGTATAGTTGTGTCACACACTGCTGTCCTGTGTACAGTTGTGTATAGTTGTGTCACACACTGCTGTCCTCCTGTGTACAGTTGTGTATAGTTGTGTCCCACACTGCTGTCCTCCTGTGTACAGTTGTGTATAGTTGTGTCACACACTGCTGTCCTCCTGTGTACAGTTGTGTATAGTTGTCACACACTGCTGTCCTGTGTATAGTTGTGTCACACACTCCTGTCCTCCTGTGTACAGTTGTGTATAGTTGTGTCACACACTGCTGTCCTGTGTATAGTTGTGTCACACACTGCTGTCCTCCTGTGTACAGTTGTGTATAGTTGTGTCACACACTCCTGTCCTCCTGTGTACAGTTGTGTATAGTTGTCACACACTGCTGTCCTGTGTATAGTTGTGTCACACACTGCTGTTCTCCTGTGTACAGTTGTGTATAGTTGTGTCACACACTGCTGTCCTCCTGTGTACAGTTGTGTATAGTTGTGTCACACACTGCTGTCCTCCTGTGTACAGTTGTGTATAGTTGTGTCACACACTGCTGTCCTCCTCCCTGTGTCTCTGGGATGGATGTGTGCGCTGCGCTCGGTTTTTTTTCTCTCCTCTCTCTCTCCCCCGGCCGCCCGCGGTGCACGCTGGGACTGGTAGTTCTCGACCGGTCTAGCCCCCATTGGCGGCAGTGGTGGGCGGCGCGGTGCCCGGACTACACTTCCCGTCACGCCCTGCGCGGCCTGGCTCTCGGCTTTCGCTCGCTGCTGCCAGTGTCTCCGCCGAAACCTTCTTCTTCTTCTTCTTGTTTTCGTCCGGGCGCAGAACCCGCCGAGGACACCCGGCTCACCCGCCGCCCCCGGATCCTGGATTGTGGAGTCACGGAACAGGTGCGTCTACCAGCGACCTCTCCCCCCTCTCCTCCTCCTCCTCCCGGGTGTCCCCGACGCTCCGGACATTTAAACCCCCCATCGAGCTGCAGCTCGGCCCCCGCTCACCCCATTCCAGGAACAGTCCGTACGTGGGAATAGCTCGTGGACTGGTGAGAGCAGCTGCACTGATGCCTCTGCCGCCCGCTCACCTCTCCATAACACCCGGCGCACACATCGGGTCACCCTCGGGTGTTGCGATGTCCGCGGCGCTCGGGTGACGGGTCACTATGGTAACAGTCGGGCGTGCGGCAGCCGAGGGGGTCC
Source organism: Bufo gargarizans (assembly GCF_014858855.1). NCBI lineage: Eukaryota > Metazoa > Chordata > Amphibia > Anura > Bufonidae > Bufo > Bufo gargarizans. The sequence goes on along the minus strand of NC_058088.1, from coordinate 60,105,434 downwards.
CGGCAGCGCAGCATCCCGCAACTCCGTGTTTACCTGCGCGGAGCCGGACGCCCGCAGGGTGTTGCGAGGTCACCTCTCGGATGTTGCGGGCACTTGGCAGGAGTTGGTGTCACTCCGCCATCTCTATTTCTGCCTTTCCATGACTCGGCGGAGAGCCTCCGTCCCCAGGATCGGCTGCTGTCGCGATATTCAGCACCATCGGCACGATAAGTGCACGATATCCCCCAGACGTCCTCCAGTAGACAGCAATATGGGCGCAGCTGGTGTATAGAATGTGGCAGGTATGCACCTGATGTCACCCCCGAAGAGATGGGTCATCAGATGGAGCCGGGCGCCGGTAACAGTGAGTCACTAATGGGAAAACGCTGTCCTAATCGTCAGGGAGGTTTAATTGGACGCTTTACGGTTGCGCCCGATAAGAACGATTGTGTTTTCATTGTTACGTTCTTCACCCTTTGTAGGGCGTTAAGCAGCAGCTCTGTAATCCCCCCAGAGGAGTGAAGGGGAAAACTGACCCCCAACCCCAGAACACGATTGTTTACACATCGCCTCCCCATCTGCATTAAGCTGAGAACTTCCCATTTAGGCCAATTACCGTTCTCGCTTCTCCCCGTTTGTGATTTAAGGTGAGAGCTGCACGTCTACGGCGCGGCAGAAGTTGAGATGTAGCGGGAAATGTAGCGTCCACAATAGCGCTATATCGTACGGCATATCCTAGCAGATCGCAATCTTTAATTTACAGCTGCGTTTCGGAGATTGTCACGGCCGCACAGGCTTCCATGCAGCATCATCAGAGGTGCCGCTAATCACGTGCCATTGACGGGGTTGCCCCAGCGACTTCTGACGCCTCCTGCGGTTCTTCGTGTAGCAGTAGCGATCTCTCGATCAGGTGACCGTTCCGAACGGTTCTCACTCATCCTTAGAGGGAAACACCTGCGAAATGTGCAGGTTCCGCTACTTGGCCGCACTGTCTACTCGAACATCTAACAGCGCGGACTACCGTATATTTTAGGAACCATTGAGGTCGTCGTACAGGGCACGGCAGAAAATACACTTCGATGCATTTACCCTTTAAATACCGCAACAGATATGTTAGATATTTATGGGAAAACCATTCCGTCTGTAGCAAGAAACAGTTATAGGAAATTCTCAGCCGATCTCGCTAAAGCAAGATTTGCAGCTCCCCCCCCCACATTCTGAGCATCATTCCAAGTTTTTTTTAAATGGCCGTACACGTAGCGATCGTTAGGCCGGTGTTTATGTGCAAGATCATCTTCGGGTGTTGCTCCTGGGCTGTGACGCTCTACGATTGTAGCATTGAGCACTAACGACCATAGAAATAATGATTACGGTTCACGATAGTGATAATTATTATGCCAGGTGAGTACCAATGCTTTCTAAATGAGGGGAGGTTTGTAGATGACGGATTCCACCTTACTGGCGGTCTCCCACTGTTGGGCGGTCTCCAAATGGCACAGAGTTTGGATCTGCCAATGGAGGAGGTGAATTAGTTGTTTACATTAGAGCAGGGGCGCCCAACCTAGGGCCCTCCAGCTGTTGTAAAACTACAACTCCCACCATGCCCCCGCTGTAGGCTGTCTGGCCATGCAGGGAGTTGTAGGTTTGCAACAGCTGGGGGTCCACAGGTTGGGCATCCTTGTATTAGAGCAATGTTCCCCAACTTGTGGCTCTCCAGCTGTAGCAAAACTACAACTCCCATTATGCCCCGACAGCCTACGGCTATCGGGGTATGATGGGAGTTGTAGTTTTGCTACAACTGGAGAGCCACAGGTTGGAGATCCCTGCATTAGAGTATGTTCACATCTGCGGATTGCTGGGCTGCCCCTGTGCATGCCACGTAAACCACGGCAAGTGGTGGTAATCCACTTTTGGTTACCGCGGCTGGGCCGCACCATATGCTTGTACCCTTAGGAAAACCTCTTGATGGGATATGCAAATGTTTAATCTGCCTGGGACTGAGACCCGTCCAAAAAATGGGGATCTGTTACCCAATTTTCAGATTCTAGGTTGGCAGGCATCACCTGGCGATGGAGAGTGCTGGCCCATTTCCCTTCTGCAGTTACAGACACGGGGCCCTTACTTTTGCAGGGTCCCAGCTGGGACAGACCTTTCTGACATATTATCAATGTGTTGTAAAGCTTTTAAAGGGATTTATCGATAATGCCTAATCATTTGGGGTCCTCCACTGACTTTGTCATCCTGTGATCCGTCATAGAGTAATCACATGGTTGGGGGTGCAGCTCCCAAAATAAATGGACCTCTACTAGTATAAAGTGCCTTCAGCTATCGCCTTCCGTTTTGTCATCATAGACGCAGAAATGATTAGCCGTACTGGACGGAGTATCTCAGTGTCTGTGATCACCCTTAGGCCCCATGCACACCACCGTATCCGCTTTGTGGTCCACAAAACACAGGTCCCAGCCGTGTGCGGCCTGCACTTTCCCGTTCCACACCATTGTAGAAATACCTATTCATGTCCACAAGTTCTTTGTGTGGAGCCGCAGAGCAGGCTTAAGGAGCGTGTGCTGTCTTCATCTTGCATAGAAGTGAATGTGTCTGCATCTAATCCGTAAAAAAGGCTCATCAGATGCGGACCGAAAATACGGTTGTGTGCATGAGGCCTTACTTGAGTGAGTACTAGGTCAAGTCCCTTGCCTTCTTCTGACGGGAACACCGTGGGCACATAAAGGGTGTGGGATAGGAGGATGCAGCTTCCCCCACTGGGGGGCAATGTGTGTGTTATAAATAAGACACCGCGCCGAGTGTGATGCTGTGCGTACATAGGTGAGCGGAGTGATTGTGATACCGCACTCTGCTGAGGGGCCGCGTCACTGTGCCTCAGAAACGACTGCGAGTTCCACATTTGCAACTTGCAATAAGGATCACGTTCACTTCAAAGACTGTTGTTATATCCTGCATGCAAGCACTTAAAGGGGACTCCCACCATCTTTTTACATAGCAACCTGATATAGTTGGGGTCCGCCCGAGAGGTCCCGCAGCTCTTGTAATCACCAAGCAATGCCCCAGTGCAGGATTTCTAATACTTATCCCGACGAGAAATGCGGATCTCACACGGATGTAAAAATTCCAGCATATTGCATGTGCGATGAAGACGTGGTTATAATCTTGTATGTCTGGAGGATTCCTTAATTCTCTGCAGGCGATTGGAAGGCACGCAGACCTATAGCGGTGGGCATGAAATCTGTAGTAGGAGCTACTCTAGGGCTTTAAGATGTTGTGTTTTATATTTTAGTGTCCTATTCATTTTGCATTATTTTGATACGTTATAATTACGTAGTATTAATAGAAAATGACCTGGTTCCTATGCACCATGCCATGGTACGCTCCCTCGGCAGTGAGCCTGTGGTTATTATACAGGGTAATCTGCATAGATGACCTCATTGATCTCACGCCGGTGCGTACGTTCCGTGCTGAGGAGTGCAGCCTCTCGGGCTGTAGCCACTCTGTGCCTGGCTTCAGGAGCAGCTCAGCTGGTTTCTGGTAACGTCGCAGCGCGCGCAGCTCGTGGGAGGACGTTGTCAACAACATAATGTGCCGTTCCACTCCTAAATATTTTAACGGCAGGAAAGAAAACGCTCCTCTATTAAGATTTTTTCTTCTTCTTCTCTGCTCCGCAGCAGATTATAAACTTCTGACCATGGTCTTCTTGTGTCTGTTTTTATCTGTGTGACTAATGTGGCAGCGGAGTGTGGTGAGCGAGCGCGTCACGTAGAACTGATGCTGCTTCTGCTCCTCGCTCTGCCATTTATTTTCTATTGAGTTTAATTAATGCTTTAATCAACGGTCCTCTCTCTTTTTTTTTTTTTCTTCTCTCTCTCTTCCGTTCACGGCTGGGCACGTTTGCAATCCACGTTATTTCTGAAGATTTGCTCGTTTATATACGTATGTAAAGAGCATCTTATCTTCAGACAGGACGGCACATATATAGAGAAAATCACATGCTAGAGAGAAATGAGGGCCCTGCGCAAGAGCTGACACTCTTATACCGTAATCTCACTCCTGGACTAACGGAAGCAGCGTAGCTAGTCCTGCAACACTGTTTGCGTAGCTTTCATTCACTACAATGGTAGTTACGGAAGCAACGGACCACTGACCTTCTCGGCTGTTTCTGTACAGTAGGTACAGCGCTTAGTCCCATCTGCAAGAGCTGCAAAATGGGACAAAGCATTTAATAGTTCACCAATAATCACCAGGATAGTAAAATAAGTAGTACAGTAATGTAATAAATGCAGCAAACTTCGACAACTCTTCTCCAGTTTGCCCCATGCCTGATCTGTCCCGTCGCTCCGATGATGTCAATAGGGAGAAATTGCAGCCAAATGCACAGGTTGCGTATTAGCCGTGGATTTACTACGAGGTAATAAAGCACCAAGAAAGTAGATGACATCTAAGAAATGTCATCTACGCGCCTCAGAAATATGCGGTCCAGATTTTTAAAATCCACAGAATGTCCGTTTGTTTTCACAGCGGATTTCAGTACTTTCAATGTGAGGAGCGAAATCCACCATAGGATTTGCGGAGAAATACTCAGCTGTGTGCAGGTAGGCTTATGGTCCTTTTACATCAGGGATGTAAAACTCGTGGCCCTCCAGCTGTTGTAAAACTAAAACTCCCAGCATGCCCTGATAGCTGAAGGCTGTCCGGATACGATGGCAGTTGTAGTTTTGCAACAGCTGGAGGGGCACAAGTTTGACATCCATGTTTTACATGGACCAATGTTACAGGCAATTATCAAGAACGAAGCAAACATTCCCAATAATTGCCCAGTCATCAGTAGAGATGAAGCTAGGTTCACATGCAGCAATCATCGCCTCTGTATAGAGACTAATGATCACTACTGCCATCTTTTGTCTCTGGGCAGCAGATCCTTGTTTTTACAGGGTCATCTGCTGCTCAGAAACAATGATTGATGGCGCTGAGCGAAAGACTCGATCACCCGATTGGGTGGCTAGCATCTTTTCACGGCCTAGTTATCAGGAACAAGCCTTTCTATAGGCGCTCATCCCCGATAACCGGCTGTATTATTGGTCCTTGTTAAAGGCCCTTTAGGCCCCATGCACAAACAAGACCGTATTTTTGCGGATCAGATGCGGGAACCATTCATTTCAATGGAGCTGCAAAAAACACGGATAGTCGGTTTTTCAGACAAGGATAGGACATTTCTACAAAAGGTAATAAAAAAATTGGCGGGCACATGTGCATGGGGCCTTAGGGTGAAGTCATACACGATGCAGCAAAAAAATCTGTTTAATACATAAATTTTTCTAACAGGCGCATGGAATTCTGCACATTCAGATGAATAGGACAGCCGAGGTATTTCTGCAACGCAATCTGCAGCATGTGAATATCCCCTTAGGGCTGTTTCACACGAGCGGATGCCGTGCGTGACATCCGCTCCGTGAATGACAGCCAAGACCCGATGCAGACAGCAGAAGCACGGAGCAGTAACATGACTGATAATGCTCCGTGCCTCTCTGTGATCTCTTTACTACGAAATCACAGTGACAACTTTATCTCACTGTGATTTCGTAGTAAAGAGATCACAGAGAGGCACGGAGCGTTATCCATCATTTTACTGCTCCGTGCTTCTGCTGTCCGCATCGGGTCATTCACGGAGCGGATGTCATGCACGGCATCCGATTGTGTGAAACAGCCCTTAGACTTGTACGCAGATTCCTGTGACTCTGAAGCATGCAGCTATAGGTATTCTATGTGCCGCTGTGTTTTTAGGGCACTGCTTTGTGCGAATTGGACAGGAAAAATAATGCAGAAGGAGGTACAGTATGGCCCCCGGACTGCTAAAGGTGCTATATTACCACTCTGGATACGTCCATCAGTATGTGCTCCGCACACACCTCCCATCAGCTAGTTAAAGAGGCTACGGCGCGAAGGGGAGCACTGCGGCCTCCTTGCGGCTCGCCAAGCATAGCACTGTCCATTGGATAACGGCTGTGGTATTAAATGGGACTGAGCTTTAGCTAGGCCTTGTGACTAGTGAGCATGACATCAAAGGCCTAAGAGGGGCCGTGGCACTCTGTGAGCTACGCAGTCTCTTCAAGCAGCTGATTGGCAGGGGTTGGACCTGATGCCTCTAGTGAGGATAGGTCATCAGAATTAGGCTACATGCACACGACCATATGTGTTTTGTGGTCCGCAAATTGCGTATTCGCAAAAAAAAAAGATGACATCTGTATGCCATCATTTTTTTTTTTTTTTTTGCGGATCCATTGTAACAATGCCTAAAACGGAAAAGAATAGGACATGTTCTAATTTTTTTGCGGGGCTACAGAATGGACATACTGATGCGGACAGCACACGGGGTGCTGTCCGCATTTTTTACAGAACCATTGAAATGAATGGGTCTGCAGCCTATCCGCAAAAATAAACAGACACGAAAACAAACAACGTTCATGTGCATGTAGCCTTAAACAGACAACTTCTTTTATTGTGTTTTTTTTTGCTATGATCTCAAATTCGCACCGCAGGTCATTTTGCGCTGCAGATTATTTACAAAGTACGTGGATGAGATTTTTTAAATGTCAATTACTTTGCTGGTACTGTACAAAGCTACAGATTTGCCACATGAAAATCCATAATGGCAGTTCCATGGCGTATCTGTTGCGTGTGAACCCGCGCTTACACGTCCGGCTTTCCCCGCCGCAGACTTTCTCAAAGGAGACTGTGCAGCAAAACCTGACAAACCAGCAAGGCCTAGGACATGGCTGCATTTCTGTGTACGTCCCAGTGACAGCAGTGACACACGAGTGTGTGCTTAAACCGTGACGCCTGATTCCGACCCGACAGACACACCGTATCGGTACAGTTATCGTTCCCTGCCGGGATTGTAGTAGGAATCGTGTGTAATTGCAGATTAACCCTGTCCGCTCAGGGCACTGGCCTGGACTCCGGGAGGAGCAGCAGGCTTCTCCTGCTAAGCGCTGTGACCCGGTGACCTGTGGACATAAAACTGGAGGCACCGTCCCATCCTCCCGGCCAGAGCGAAGAATGGGAGGGGAAGGGACAGTGATGGGAGCAACGAGGAAAACACCAACGTCACGGCATGCCGGGTTTACCAGAAGTTTGGTGTGCAGGTTAATTGATGTAATTACCAATGATGCGCGATGGTTCTAATACAATGTGATACAAAAGGGAGAAATCTTAGAGAATTGCATAAACTAAGGAATCGTTGCTCTTGTGTGGCTCGGGCGCACCCGCCCCGCGAGGTCAGCGCTCGAACTTCCTAACCCCTGGGGCGCCGCAGCAATGGCGGGGACCTCTGAATAATCCTAATAAATATTTAATACTGAATATACACCCAACATATACCCGCTCTACAGTCTGTTGTGCTGCAGTTCTAGAAAAAGCAATTGCATAAATGGTAATTCCTTAACCACTATTATCTTAAACCCAGTAATTAAGTTGAACTTTTGGGAAGGTCAAATGCTTTGTACCTTTTAGCCTACATGCACCCGAACGTTTGTGTTTTGCAGTCCGCAAATAGCGGATCCGCACAAAAAAAACAGATGACGTCCGTATGGCATCCATTGTATGGCATCCATTGTATGGCATCCGCAAAACAGACAAGGATAGGACATGGTCTAATGTTTTTTGCGGAGCAACGGATGCGGAGCATCTTTTGCGGCCCCATTGAAGTGAATGGATCCGCACCCGAGCCGCCAAAAATATCTATCTATCTATCTATGAAATCAAATCAAATCAAAAATACTTTTTTGGCACGTCTAAATTATACATTAGTATTGCCAAAGCATGTGGGAAATAGAGGGTTAAGAAATGGGGACACACCCGGGGTCGGTGTATAGGACTCCGTGGCGTATCATGACGGGGGGAGGGCGGGTGCGGACACACCCCGGGTCAGAGAATCGGAGTCAATGGTATATCAGGCTCCTCTCAGTCTGCGGCAGGCAGTAATATATTGTGCTGCTATGTCCAGTGTTCTACTCTTCTCCCAGCATCTTCTATATCAGGCATGCTCAACCTGCGGCCCTCCAGCTGTTGTAAAACTACAACTCCCACAATGCCCTGCTGTAGGCTTAAAGCTGTAGGCTGTGGGCATGCTGGGAGTTGGTAGTTTGCAACAGCTGGAGGGCCACGGTGAGCAGCGGGTGCGAGATAGCGAGAGATCTCCATCTATCTATCCGTCTAGCGAGCGAGCGAGCGAGAGCAGCGAGCGAGCGATCGCGCGAGCGAGCGAGCGCGCGACGAGCGAGGCAGAGCAGGAGGAGAGCGAGCGCGCGAGCGAGCGCAGAGCGAGCGAGCGACCGAGCGCAGAGCGAGCGAGCGAGAGAGCGAGCGAGCGCAGAGCGAGCGAGCGAGCGAGCGCGAGCGAGCGAGCGCAGAGCGAGCGAGCGAGCGAGCGAGCGAGCGAGCGAGCGAGCGAGCGCGCGAGCGAGCGAGAGCAGAGCGAGGAGCGAGCGAGCGCGCGAGCGCGAGCAGAGAGCGAGCGACCGAGCCAGAGCGAGCGAGCGCGGAGCGAGCGAGCGCAGAGCGAGAGCGAGCGAGCGCATAGCGAGCGAGCGAGCGAGCGAGCAGGCAGAGCGATCTATCTATCTATCTATCTATCTCATATCTATCTATCTCTCTATCTATCTATCTATCTATCTATCTCATATCTATCTCTCTATCTATCTCTCTATCTATCTATCTCTCTATCTACCTATATATCTATCTATCTATCTATCTATCTATCTATCTATCTCATATCTATCTATTATCTATCTCATATCTCTCTATCTATCTCTCTATCTATCTATCTATCTATCTATCTATCTATTATCTATCTCCTATCTATCTATCTATCTATCTATCTATCTCCTGTCTATCTGTCTCCTATCTATCTATCTCATATCTATCTATCTATCTATTATCTATCTCATATCTAACAATTTTCAAACAGGCAGCTGCAGATCTTATTTTAATTCTAAAGGGACAATTCCAGTAATGCATATGTTAGGGAATTGCTATTCATGCAGCTCCCTTATGCACTGACCTAGGTTACCAGCACTAGCATTGCCCAGTGTCCTGGATTGGCTGATGATGGAGTCCGCGATAGTGGGCGATTGAGCGGTCTTCTGCTGCCGCAGTGCACAGCACGCACAGCGATAGATTCTCGTCAGTAGGAGCGTCGGTGCAGCAGCTTATAGGGGAGGGGGTTGTGGTTGATCGGTGACCTTTACTTCTACATGTCCTAATAGTGCAAATGGAAATAAATTGCTGAACTGGAACTGCCCTAGGTATCAGGGCCTAATATACTGTATGAAGGCGCGTTCTCCGCCCTAATTCTAATGTTTCCGAGATTTTCCTGTAGGCTCCTTGTCCACAGATCAGGCCACGTTGTCTGTGACATCTCCAGAGTGACAGGAGTAATGCCCCCTTGTCAAGGACTGGAGGCAGCTGGAGATGTCATGAGGTGACTCGCCAAGCGTTGATTAAATGTGTGACGCACGGCTCGGGATCTGTGTCCAGTACGTTCGCTCTGCTGACGGATTCTTACGTGGGACAATTCTAAGATCAGCAAAAAATATGGATGATGTCCATGTTGCATCCATTTTTTTTTTTTTTGTAACAATGCTTTTCCTTCGACAAGAATAGGACATGTTCTATCTTGTTTTGGGGCTATAGAACAGACATACGGATGTGGACCCATTGAAATGAATGGGATTAGGTGTGGACCAAAAATCCGGTCGTGTGAATGGGGCCATGGGAACGCATTGTCCTCGCTCTAGTATAGAAGTTGGGAGGATCTACAACCGGATGTGCTCCCACCATTAACACGGTGCTCAGTGTTACTTGTCACCCAGACAGATTCTGATTGGGTCCATCAGGTTTCCGTCGCACAGTCCAGCATTTTACAGGAAAAGTGGTGCGCTGGTTTGTCCAGTGGCGCCCCTAATGGAGTGTCTGATTCCGGTGCTTACACAGTCTAAAGAACTTTTATTTACTGATCTTTTTAGTTTTTGTTGCCGATCTTTTTCTTAGTAACTTTGCATTTTTGACCATCTGTGCCTCCATTTTCCCCATATTTCTTTCCTGTTTGTTCCCGTGATTCAGGACCTTGGCGGTGGGAGAGGGCAGGCTTGCAGGAATAACCAGTTCTCTGCTCACACCTGAGTGGAGTTGTTTAGTTTTTTTTTTAGGTTGTAGATAGATGTTTTTATAAAGTTTGCATATAGAATTAATTTACATAGAAAGTTACTTTGTAAATACATGACATTACTTACTGTTCCTGAGTTATTACATTCACCATTACAGCTGGCTTGGGAGCTGAAATTTCCCAGCATTCTCTGCTTCTTCACGTCTGTGACAGAGTCTTCTGTACGTTATAGAGGCTCTTTAAAGCTATTTAAGGGATTTTCTGGGAGTAAAATATTGATGGCCTATCCTCAGCATAGGTCATCAGTATCTGATCAGTGACGTGCCGCTGATCAGCTCTTTGTAGAGGCTGCACACTTTCAATAATAGCCAGGGATTTTGAGTGCAGCTCTGGAGTATAATACAGGATGTAACTCAGGATCAGTACAGGATAAGTAATGTATGTACACAGTGACTGCAACAGCAGAATAGTGAGTGCAGCTCTGGAGTATAATATAGGATGTAACTCGGGATCAGTACAGGATAAGTAATGAATGTACACAGTGACTGCACCAGCAGAATAGTGAGTGCAGCTCTGGAGTATAATACAGGATGTAACTCAGGATCAGTACAGGATAAGTAATGTATGTACACAGTGACTGCAACAGCAGAATAGTGAGTGCAGCTCTGGAGTATAATATAGGATGTAACTCGGGATCAGTACAGGATAAGTAATGAATGTACACAGTGACTGCACCAGCAGAATAGTGAGAGCAGCTCTAGAGTGTAATACAGGATGTAACTCAGGATCAGTACAGGATAAGTAATGTATGTACACAGTGACTGCACCAGCAGAATAGTGAGTGCAGCTCTGGAGTATAATACAGGATGTAACTCGGGATCAGTACAGGATAAGTAATGTATGTACACAGTGACTCCACCAGCAGAATAGTGAGTGCAGCTGTGGAGTATAATATAGGATGTAACTCGGGATCAGTACAGGATAAGTAATGTATGTACACAGTGACTGCACCAGCAGAATAGTGAGAGCAGCTCTGGAGTATAATGCAGGATGTAACTCAGGATCAGTACAGGATAAGTAATGTAATGAATGTACACAGTGACTGCACCAGCAGAATAGTGAGTGCTGCTCTGGAGTATAATACAGGATGTAACTCAGGATCAGTACAGGATAAGTAATGTAATGTATGTACACAGTGACTCCACCAGCAGAATAGTGAGTGCAGCTCTGGAGTACAATACAGACGGTCACTTTTGATCACAATTGAAGCCAATAGGAGGATAAGCCTGAAAACTACATAGGGTGAATGAGATTCTTTTTGAATGGACAGTAATGATCATGTCCACAGTTTGGGTTATTAGTATCGTTATCTCTTAGTGACCGAGTGCTTTTCTTCTCTCTGGGTCCTCGGGCTTCTCTTGTGTCTCCAAGACTTCGGTGAGTTTCTTCTTGCTTCTCGTCCTCAGTATTGTGGATTAGCAGCAGTGTAATCGCCCATGTCTGTGATGTTGCACCACCCCCATTTTCAGATCTAAGGCTTCGGGCAAAGGTCACGGTATAGCCGGAATCAACCATAAGTGTTTTAGACATAACGATTGTAAAAATGTTAGCGATAATCTTTGCATCCTAAGCCACCCATATTCATTAGTATCACACCGACATATGAGGCTCCGGATGCCTCATGCCAACGACATAATTAGCCACCAGATGATGTGAGTGATTGTCCAGTGTGCTTAGTAGATCCTCCGTGCGAGATTCCATTTCCCCCCAAATTGCATGAGATCCCTGCTCGGAGTCTTCCATATTGTGATATTGCATGGAGCAGAGGGCCATGTAACTTGTGATAAGGTCTGAGGTCTTGTAGGAAGGAATATATTTGATGCAAAGATTTGTCTGTTCTTTTTGCTTGGTATTGATGAGGTCTGCTTTCAGTTTGTAAGCGTGGGGGGGGGGGGGGGTGTTGAGCGCTGTGCGTGTGTTGTGTGAGATAGGCAGAGCGGGAGAGGAGGCGATCATTAGCACACGAGACAGAAGGGGAAGCACTGCTCGTACAGCAGGCACATTGTGTGTCGTACAGCAGGGCACCGCTCTCCCGGGATCCGGGATCATTCCTAGCGCTGATCGGCTCATTTGGGCCCTTGGTGTACTGAGCGGTTCCCTGGGGCATGGCCCATTGACGCTAGGGAGGCAGCGAGTCAGTATGGTGAACCGCGCACAAGGCGATTTCTCCTCTTTAGTGCAACGATGTTCCTATTTTGTACGTATAGAAAGGATTATACAGTAAATAAGGTTTATTTCTCTAATGTGCTTCAAATCCTCACTGTTTTCAAGATCTCTGCTTGGTGTCATTGAATTGGAAGATTCACATTTGTATCCAGAGGCTTTTACAGGCTTTCACCTCTGAAGGTTTGTTACAAATTACAGTTGTATCCTGCCCAAACTATAGTTGACTTAGGGCTCGTTCACATGACCATGCCGTTTTTTACAAATTGCGGATGGCGCCTGTGTGCCTTCCACAACTTGCGGAACGGAACAGGAGGCCTATTATAGAAATGCCTATTCCTGTCCGCAGAACGGACAAGAATAGGACAGGACTCGTAATTTTTGCAAGGCCACAGAACGGAGCCAGGGATAGCGGACAGCACAAGTATGCGGAACGCAGAAAACGTCATGTATACGGAACGCAAAATACGTTCGTGTGAATGAGCCCTTATACTGAATACATCAGCAGCTGAGACCAATAGCGGTGAATCTCCTTCTATAACGTCATGATACTCGAAAGGGACTTCCAGAAAGTAGTCATCCCGTTGGAGTCAACCGGGAAAACCAGGTTGTCTTCCATTGTGCTGCTTCTGTTTATGGCAGCCTGTATTCTGCCTGTGGAGCTGCTGACGGGGGAAGCTGTAGAGAGGTCGATTACTGGTTAACATGTCGGGGTGACAACACCATCTGTGACAGGGGTGTGCGTTGTGACGGCAGCCATGACTGTCACAAAGGGCTAAGTTCACCCTTGCACTGAGCGCCTTGCAGCACGTGAGATACTTGGTCTGATTACTAACAGACGTAAAGCATCCTGTAAATGCTGCTGGCTTACAGTGAATACAAATGACTCTGCTGCCCTTATTATTGGATCCAGGGGGCGGAGATCTGATAATAACAGGAGATAAGTTTCATCAAGCAATTCCCTATTAGAATTTTACAGATTTGATCGCTCATATTGACAGTTAAGCCTCTAAAGTGCCCTTCGCTGCTGTCCCGTACGTACTGCATGTAGTATAGTGGTATTTCACAGACTGTGAATGTCTGATAGATGCAAAATGCAGCTACCACCTAGGGAACTTGCAGCTGTTATCAAAACTGGGCAGTCCTTACAGGTAGGGACTGAATGGAGAGGGGGCCACACGTGCACACTCGGCATGCATGCTTGGCTGCTCCTTGACTTCCATAGAAGTGAATGCGCGGCCACCTCTCCATTCATTCTCTGCCTGGATACAGCGGCTGCCTCTCCATTAGGCTTCGTTCTCCACCCATGTCATAGCAGCAAATCATTATCCTGTTGGTCCCGGTGACCAAACCTGTGGTCATGCAGGCACAGAAATGGGCCTGAAACAGTTGTGTGAAACTTTTCGCTCTGCAGTAATTCTCCAGCTCACCCCTAATTGCAGAAGTAAAGTTAGGTTCCTACAGGAAAGTCTGTGACCATGTCTGTTTTGGCCTAGGAACAGGCTGATGTTCTCTGGACTATCACACCGGGTCAATGACAGTGGCGACAGAGCAGGGGTCATGGCTCCCTCCTGCTGCTCGCGTTGTCAGAAGATCATTCACTTTGGGTGTGACACGGACATTCAGAAGAGTTAAAGCCGCCTGCTTACTCTGCAGCTGTACCGAAAGTGTTGAGTAAGGGGGAGTGTCCACCAGGGGCCATTCACTAAGGGGCCACCCTCGGGAACCTTCCACCCCATAGTCCTCCATCCACAATGTTAGCTTGCATCACAATGTTGTATCACAACTCTTCAGCAAAATATGACAGTCAGGGGGCTGGAAAGCACTGATCGGCTGCATCAATACACACCCATAGCCCTGCCACAGCATCCCCTGGGTTATCCTGCAGACCTGGAATCGCTCACTGATGCTAGTCCCGTGTTCTGTATTTTTTCCTATAATCCCATACCTGCAGTATTCCCTGTCTGAGGTCATTTAGGACCGTAAAGAGGTTTTCTGTGACATAGATATTGACTGCCTATCCTCAGGGTAGGTCATCACTATCAGATCGGTCAGGGTCAGATACCCGCACCCCTACTGATCAGCTGGTTTGGGCCCAAAAGCTGTACAGTGGAGGGAAATCTATGTGAAGTTTTTGGTGCATTTGTACTGCAGCCCAGCATCCATTCACTTGAAAGGGAGCAGAGCTGCATTACCCTGCACGGCCACTACACAGTTGATGGTGCGTTGCCCAAAACAACAGATCGGTGCCAGGTGTCGGACCTCCGCCAGTCTGTTATTTATGCGCTATCCTAAGGATAGGTCATCCGTATCTCAGGCCAGGAAAACCTCTTTAAGGAAAGCTGGGGTGGGAATGCCAGGAAAATCACTCCCATCGTTGTAGAGATTTTGAAGTGTCTGCCAGGAGTAGGAATTATAGCAGTCCTGTATGGAATACATACATTTACACATAAAACTCACATCTTGATGACAGTCACTTTCGTCAGCTGACTTGTAATGGTGCTTTCCTATACACATTTCCATTGCAGTTCGCTCTGGGCCTCCATTTGTGCTGAATTTTGCTCCTTGGAATCTCACGATAACTAATAATTTACATAAAGCAGGGTAGCTCATTATTTATTCATTCAGCTATAAGCAGAGCGTGCCGCTACGCTGGGACCTCGAAAGTGGGGGATATAAGAAGTAGATGCACAGTCTAAGTTACTGGGATAGCTGGGTGACACCCAACGCAGCAGAGGTTGGCACCCATGTTTATTAGACTCCTGACTTTTCATAGCTTATGCTGTAACTAAGCAGGATAACATTATATCAGGTGTTGCCACCAAATTTTACATTGAATTCCATCATTTTGCATGTGTTATACACCTACGAAGTGTGTATCGCTACTGAACTGGCACATTCTGGAGCCGGGGAAAGCAGTGTGGGAGATCCTGAAACAGCCCTGAGTGTATGATCCGGATCTGAATTGACTTGTCTCAGTCCGCTATGTAGTTATGTTTCCTTATACCCTTCTAACTTTGAACGTTTCTGATTGCAGGTGGAATCTGCATAGAGCGCAGGCGAGGGAGGCAGGGGAGCTGCAGACTCGTTCAGCAGCTCCAGGGGTGCCATCACCTGCCATGATATCGGCTGCCCCACTCTATGGTGGTGTGCACAACTGGACCAGCGCCGACCGCGTGCGTATGTGTGGCATTAACGAGGACAGGTTAGTAAGAGTTCAACATTATGTATCAGTAATCCACAACTTATTTAGTATGGGGGAACTCGGACCCCATCCTTAACCCTGTTGTAATAGTGACCGTCATCAAGCTCCAAGGAAATGGCTGACCACTGTGGTTAAATGCTCATGGTCAGCAGCCTCCAGTACTACCAGCATGTTGTGGGAACTCCAATAGAAGTGAAGGAGCATGCTGGCAGTTGTAGTTGCACAACAGGTGGAGTGCTGAAGGTTACTGACCCCTGCATCGGTCATTAGATTGTTTCCAGTTAATGTCAGTGCTAAGCCCTTGCAATAAAAAAAATTCCCAGGAAACCTGGGTAATCCTCCTGTGCCATGTTGATAAGTATTATATTAGGCCGCTCTCATTTGTGGCACACTTGTTTCTCGGAAAGCTGGTGACAGTGTGGGTGCCGTTACAGTTCCCACATGGGTCATTGTGCATCTTCAGTGCCCTATTTTGCTGATTTGACATTCTGGATTCTGGGACAGCTGGATGACCAGCATTGTAGAAATTATAATGCCTATGATATAACGTTGCCTATCTTTCCACGAAAGAGATATAACTAGAAAGCTGACAGGAGAGGACGACTCACTGACTAGTGGTTCACATATAACTCACTATACTGTCTTGCTTTTGTTTTGGACAGGAGGACGGCACTGTCTGATGAGGAGTCAAAATCTAACAGCACCCAGCACCTGGGATCTGAAGATCGTTGTGTGAGCAGTGTCCTTTCCACGGTGAGATTACGGCTGGGTTTACACGCAGCATTTTAACACATTTTTCTTTGGTGTTTTTTTTTTTCAGCTTAAAAATGCTGTCAGATGGATCTTTAAAGTTTACATATGCAGTTGTTTGTTTTTAAATATATATATATATATATATATATATATATATATATGTTTTGTGCTGTTTTTGCTGTAGGATTTTCCTTAGTACTTCAAAAACACACAAAAAAATTTCACTTACAAAATGTGACAAAATAAAAAGCACCACTAAAATGCAGAAAAAAAGTGTGTGTGCCACCATAAGTTTGTGTGTGCTACAGGGGTTGTCCCATTAGATTGCTCCTGACTACCGTCTAAGAGCCAGAGTGATAGGATGCTATCTTCTATGAATTTCCACCATGTAATAAGTAGAAGAAGAGGATCAGCACTCGCCCTTTAATGATAATAAATCTTCACTTTATTGCCATATACTGAATACAGGCAAATGTGACGCGTTTCGGCTAATCAGACTTTTTCAAACAAGCCTTTTTGAAATGTGTCACATTTACCTGTATTCTGTTTATAGCAATAAAGTGAAGATTTATTAGTATCAAAGGACGAGTGCTAATGCGATTCTTCTACTTGGATGTATGGGGCTGCAACGCAGGATACGAGCAACACCATCTTTTTCCAGAGTGCCGAGTGATTATTTATACACCCTGTAATAATACATTTTTTTCTTAAAAGTCAGCAACACTCCAGTTTGAGTAAGTCTTGCAGAAAATTGAGACTTCACATCAGGTGAAACCTTATTTTGACATCTGCAGGAGGTGCAGCCTCAAAGGAAATCTGTCATCAGTTTTATGGTGTCTTAAAGGGGTTGTCCGGGATCAGAGCTAAGCCCAGGCAGTCCTTCTGAGTTGAGCATCATGCTCCGAAGTTTGATGCTCTCCCTTGCCCTACGCTGAATCACTCAGGGCAAGGGCTTTTTCAGCAGATCCGGTGACTTCACTGGCACTAATGGGCTGTCTTTAGCGCTGTCCTAGCCTGTTTACCAGCACTGATGGGCAGGCTTTAGTGCTGCCCTAGCCTTCAATACAGGCCAGGGCAGCGCTAAAGGCCGCCTATTAGTGCCGGTGATGTCACCGAAAACACTGCTAGGGGAAAGCCTCCACCTAAAAATATAAACAGAACAGCCCTTGTCCTGTGCGATGCAGTGCAGGGTAAGGGAGAGCATCGGAGCATAAAAAGCAGAGGGGCTGAGAGCGGGAAGAAGGGGAAATATCAGTTCAGCTCTGAACCCGGACAACCCCTTTAACTAAGGGCAACCCAAACAAGTGACAGGTCTCCTTAGCAAAATGATCGGCACTTTCCTTAATTGACCAAGCTTTTTTGCCACAATCTTGGCAACACAGCTCCAGCGCATGCTGAACAAGTCTCCATATTCATGGGCTCCTGCCTTTCTCCGCCCACCTGCTGCTGATTCATATGGAAATAAAACGTCAATCTGGCAGGTGGGCGGGGAGAGCCGTGAGCTCATGAATTTGGGGACTCTCTGGCATGCACTGGAGCTGTTAAGATTTAAAAGTGAGAGCAGCAGAAAACTGGTGACATATTCCCTTAAGGGTCCATTCACACGTCCGTGGAATGGGTCCGCATCCGTTCCGCAATATCCAGAATTGGTGCGGACCCATTAATTCTCAAAGGGGCTGGAATAGATGCGGAGAGCACACTATGTGCTCTCCGCATCCGCATTTCCGGAAAAAAATAGAACATGTCCTATTCTTGTCTGCAATTGCGGACAAGAATAGGCAGTTCTATGGGGGTGCCGGCCGGGTGTATTGCGGATCCTCAATACACTACGGACGTGTGAATGGACCCTTAATGGCTACTTAAAGGACTTCATTCATTGAAGTAGCGACCTGTTTTACTATAACTACTTGCAGCCTAAGGCCTCTTGCACACAAACGTTTTTTTTCCCGTTTACGTTCCGTTTTTGCGGGTTCTGTGTGCTTTCCGTATGCGGAACCATTCATTTCAATGGTTCTGCAAAAAAAAAAAGTTTTTTGTACTCCGTATGCATTCCGTTTCCGGATTTCCGTTCCGTTCAAAGATAGAACATGTCCTATTGTTGGCCACAAATCACGTTTCGTGGCTCCATTCAAGTCAATAGATCCGAAAATAAAATGGAATGCATACGGAATGCGTCCGTATGTCTTCCGTATCCGTTCTGTTTTTGCGGAACCATCTATTGAAAATTTTATGCTCAGCCCAATTATTTAAAGTATTTACTGTTTAAACATTGTATGCTTTTGTTTCCGTTCCGTAAAATAACTGATCACAAACGGAAAAACGTAACGAAAACACTACTGAATCAAAAACCGGAACAACCGATCCGTGAAAAGCGGACCGCAAAACACAGCAAAAGACATATGGTCGTGTGCAAGAGGCCTAACACTGGGTTCACACCTGAGCGTTCCGAAAGGAGCGCTCTGTATGCGCGATTGTACCGGTGTTCACAATCGCGCATACAGAGACAAGCGAACGCTCATTGTCGCGCGTTCCTGAATGTCTATGTACGGGAACGCGCGACAAAACGCCCCAAAGAAGCTCATGTACTTTTTTGAGCGTAGGGCATTTTACAGCGCGATCGTACGCGCTGTAAAACGCCCAGATGTGAACCATTCCCATAGGGAATCATTGGTTTCTCCTTGTTGAGCGTTTTACAGCGCGTAGGAACGTGCTGTAAAACGCTCAGGTGTGAACCCAGCCTTAGGGTACGGCCACACGGTCAGGTTTCCTGATGTGGTTTTGGTAGCCCAAACCAGGAGTGAATTCAGAAGCGAGGAGAAGTCGTATCTGTTCTTTATACTTTGTCAGGTAGCCTGACCTCGTAGCTGTAACCTAAGGGGTACAACAACTACACCAAGTGGGTCTGCTTCGGATTTTATGCAGTGGAAAATCCGCAGCATGTGTAGCAGATTTTGCTGTGGATTTCTGTGTGAAAATTGACGAGCTGTGAATGTAAAATATCAAGTTATGTGTGGATTTTGTGGCGGAAAATGTCCACAGAATGTGGATGAGATTTCAGAAAATCTCTCCCACTTTGTTGCTGCTGTAAATACTGCTGGATTTCCACATACATTTCTGCTGTGGAAAATCAGCAGCGCTTCCCCTGTGTATGGCTTGACCCCCAGTAATATAAAAATGTTAATATATATGAAGAATTGAATAAGTAAACGTTGCAGTGAGACACAGACAAGCTAATGGCTAAAGTGACATGATGGTGTTATTCTAGTAAATTATACCGATTATTTATTTATTTATTTATTTTTTTCATGTTTAGGTGGATTTAATACCTGCAACCAACCAAAGTGATGCCCTGATGCTGCAGGAAGTTGGTGCTACACTGGTGGAGACTGGGCAAAAACCGGAGGACAAACCACCAGATCGCACTGAACCAGAGCCAGCTGGCGTTATCCCATCGTCTAAAGCTTGTAAAAATGTTTCACCACCTGACGGCAAAGTGTCAGCAAATGTATCAGAGACATCTATCCAAGCAGCTTCAAGCAAACACAGTAAAAAAGCAGAGTCTACAAGGGCTCCGGCGCAAGAGAAAGCTGCGGGGACTAAACACCCTTCTGCCCAGTCTGTCGATGCGGACTCCTCTGGAAAGCAAAAGACTGTCCTGAGCCCTGGATTACAAATTGCAGGTCAATCTGTAGATGCTTCACATGCCGTTGTTTCCTCTGGGTTTCCTCTTACTATGAGCAGAATCTGCTTCTCCAACACTCAGGTCCCCAATGTGCAGAAGCTTCCTCTGTCTTTCCCACCTGGTGCCGTTTTGACGCCGAGCCAACCCCTAGTTTACATCCCCCCTTCCAGCTGTGGGCAGCCCCTCAGTGTAACTACTTTACCAACCACATTTGGAATGACGTCGACTCTGACCCTTCCCATCATGCCCACCTGCTTGACACCCTCAGAATTGCAGTCACACGCTTTCGCTTCAACTCTGGGAAGGCCGTTGGCCACTGACCCTAAGGTGGCCCCTGCAGAGTTGAACAAACCAGTGAGCACAGCGGCCCCTACTGTTTCCCTCACAAACAGCAATAGTATGAATCCCACGGTAGACGTTTCTTCTGTCTGCACTGATACATCAACCACCACCCTATCAGCTTTACAGACTCTCTCTGCACACACCACCCTCCCAGTTGTCACCCTAGCTTCCTATTCTAGAACACCTAACCTAGAACCACAAAATGATTCCTCATCGTCATCCTCTGTTTCCCCATTAAAGTCCCCTCCGCAGCTTGAAAGGGAGATGATCTCTCCCCAAGACTCTTATGAAATGCCTTTGGACTTGTCTTCTAAATCTCACCGCCATAAACATGCTCCATCTAACCAACGTAAAACTCCACCTATGCCAGTGTTAACCCCGGTGCATACCAGTGGGAAAGTCACACTGTCCACCGTTTTGTCCAGGTCTGACTGTAGCACTCAGAGTCCTGCCCCGATCAGTTTCACCAGCAGCAGTGTTAGCCAGAATCTTCGAGGAGTACCCCCATTGGTAATGTTCCCAGAGTTTTTGAGAAACGGGGATCCAGTGTCATCACAGTTAGTCGGAGCACCAGGATCTTGGATTAAGAATTCTGCTGCTCTTATTAGTACCATACCTGGTACTTATGTAGGGGTGGCCAACCCAGTGCCTGCCTCTCTGTTTTTGAACAAAGACTCTAATTTGAGACTTAGCACAGATTCCAGACATTTGGCAAAGCAGGAGCCGATCTCGATTATTGACCAGGGAGATCCAAAGAACTCAGGGTCATGTGGCAAGAAAAATAGCCAGACCAGTGTAGATGGCCAGCAACCTACAGAGAAGCAACATCTTCATGGAGGTCCTACAGCAGCAAACTCTCTGTGTTCTTCAAAGGACTGGACGTTACCTGGACATGGGACAGTGCACTCAAAGTGTCCCTTAAACGGGAAGCCCAGCAATTCTCAGGTTCTGCCAGTTAGTTGGTCTCCATACCATCAGACATCGTTACTGTCCATTGGCATACCAGCCACAGGCACACTCCATCCAAGCCAAGGTTCACATCAGAGACTTCCTTTTGGTGAGTTAACACTATATTCCAGCATTCTTCCAGCAGAATCCAAGGTGACGCCTCAAAAAAGCATAGAAGATTCTACATTAAGTAGTCAGCAGAAGACTACAACAACGCCAGCAGTGGCCGCCGAGCATGACGTGCTGACAAAAGCAAGGACATGTGAATCTGTTTCTAAGCCTCGGAAATCTCATACAAATAAAACTTTGCTTGCACCAAAACCTGCTGCAGGAAATGCCGCTTTATACCTTCAGCCAGGCTTGGCTGATAAAGCGGACAACAGCGCACATGGTAAGCAAGGGGCTGAAGGGGGCCCTACTTTAAATAAACTTCCTAACAAGCAGAACTGCAAAGATGACAAGATCCGACCACCAAAGTTGAGTTGCAATCGAAAGACGTTTGGGGAAACAAAGCCGAAAAACAAAGTATTGGCCTCTTACATGACTAACGACCCAATGGAGGTGGTCCAAAGAAAGGACAATGGTCACAGCCTCCCTTTATTGAGTCAGGACAGCAGCAAAAAGGACGCCAAGGGTGATGTTTCACAGGATCAGCCTGTGCATCGCAAGCGTGGCCCCAAAAAAGCACATGCCCCTGTGGACACTCAGCATTGTGTGCAGGAGGTAGACTTGAGCAAAGTCAAAATTGAGAGGGTGGACGATGATGAGAACTTTGGCTGTTTGCCATCCTTCAACAATACATCATGGTCACCCATAGAAATGCCACCAATCACCAAAGTCAAGGCTAAGGTTAAGAAAGAGCCAGGCTTACGAGGTCGGGCTAAGCGCCTGGATGTGGTTTTGCCAACCAAGCCAGCACAGCAGAAGTCCAAGTGTAAAGTGAAAGAAAAAGACGAAGACGTGGATAAAAGTTTACAGGAACCTCCGAAAAAAAAGGTGAGTCTTACCAGTGGTGGGTAAGGAGGTTTTAACATATCGAGGGCAAGAGAAAAAAATGGGAAGGATGAAGCAGGAAGGGAAAAAACAACAACATTGTCACGGTTACTAAAAAACTGCAGGACCCTAATGTCATAGGGACCCTAGATAGATATAGCTTAAACTGACCATTCACGTTAGATGTATGGTGGCTGAACCCGCTGATTCCGGCAGGATTGGCTGACCATCTTAGGCTACTTTCACACTTGCGGCAGAGTGATCCGGCAAGCAGTTCCGTTGCCAGAACTGCCTGCCGGATACGTCAAAACGTATACCAACTGATGGCATTTGTAAGACTGATCAGGATCCTGATCCGTCTTACAAATGCTTTGAAATGCCGGATCCGTCTTTCCGGTGTCATCCGGAAGAACGGATCCGACATTCTGGTATTTTGAATGCCGGATCCGGCATTCCAGCAAGTGTTCAGTTTTTTTGGCCGGAGATAAAACCGTAGCATGCTGCGGTTTTATCTCTGTCCTGATCCATCAAAAAGACTGAACTGAAGACCTCCTGATGCATCCTGAACGGATTTCTCTCCTGTAAGCTTCAGGAGCCAGACCTTTAACATAACATATGACTTTGGCTACTTTCACATCTACGCTTTTGCTGGATCCATCAGGGAGTCGGCAAAAACGCATCCGGTATATAATACAACCGTCTGTATCTGTTCATTACGTGAGTCATTACGGATCCGTCTTGCTCCGCATCCTAGGACGCACTCAAAAACGCTGTTTGCAGCGCTTTTGTGTGCGTCATGGTAACGCCGTGAAACGGAACGGAATGTATTCTGTGGCACTCTGTTCCTTTCAGTTTTGTTCCATATGACAATGAATGGGGACAAAACGGAAACGTCTCCCCCCGCTATTGAGATCATATGATGGAAAAACGCAGATGTGAAAGTAACCTTTAAAGATCCCCAAGGAAATTTCAGCGCCACAATGCTGTACATAAGAAGGTAGAAAAAGATGGTGTCATGATAGTATGAATGACAATATGAATAGGACAGGGATGGCCAACCTGCGGCTCTCCAGCTGCTGTAAAACTACAACTCCCACCATGCCCTGCTGTAGGCTAATAGCTGTAGGCAGTGTGGGCATGCTGGGAGTTGTAGTTTTGCAACAGCTGGAAAGCCTCAGGTTGGCCATCCCTGGAATAGGACACGTGGGGTGAGGTGTAGCTTAGTGCGGTTTGTGTAGCAGGACATGTAGCCCTGCAGTAGGGAGACCCGTTGTAGAGTCTGACGTTGGAAGAAACGACCTCGCATGAGGGTTTTCATTACATCGCAGCTGTATCGCTCTTCCGCTGAACATGCTTCTCCGTTTGTCCACAGGGGTTGTGAGATATTATCCATAATGGCCAGCAGCTTCTTTGGGCTAGGTTCACATCTGCGCATTGCCGGATACCACTGTGCACCACCGGATCCCCATTCACTGTAATGTGTTCCAGTGATAATCCAGCTGCTTTGAGGCATATTTGCTGGGCAAAAAAATACAGCGGGTAGTGTCTTTTGTCCGTCCAAAAGCCGGCATGTAAACCGGATACAGTGAATTTCAGCAGTCTGTTCCTCTGCCAGAACAAACTGCTGGATTTAAAAGCGCAGGTGTGAACCCGGCCTAAGTGTTCCTTTTTCTGCCATGGCCTCCAGATTGTCCAGTCTGACTCCTACCACCAAGCCTGCCTTTTTTATCAGTTTGTTCAGTTCACTTGTGTTGATACTGCTGTCTCAGCATACCACTAGTGACAATAGACTGATAGAAGGTCCGGAGGAGTTTAGTAGACAATCCAAAGGACCGCCGTTGATTTGCCATTCAGGTAAAGGCATATTTTACGCTTGCCAACTGAGCAGTCAGTTATGGGGGAAGGAACTGTTCCCTCCTGATAATTGCCTGCTCATCAGTGGAGGTGAGAGCAGCACTTACATTCAGTGATTACCTCCTCTGTATGAGGACAAGCGATGGCTACTGCAATCACTCCTCCTAATACAGAGTCATTATTTCTGGGCAGCATATGGCTATTTAAACTGCATAATTTGCTGGCCGTAAACAATTTAATTTGCTGCATAAACAAAATGCTCATTCATCGGCTGAATGGCAGCACCTTTACACTGGCAGCACCTTTACACGGGCAGCACCTTTACACGGGCAGCACCTTTACACGGGCAGCACCTTTACAAGGGAACGAGCGTTCATTCCCGATAATCGGTCTGACAATTGTGCAGTGTAAATCTGCCTTAATCCAAAATGGAGACAGGCGTTCCTCGGCACTCTCCGGTAAAGCTTGCCGTTTCTTAATTAATACATATGCAAGACCTAATAGCATGCGGCTAAAGGCCTTGAGAAAGCGTCAGGAGACGTGCATGCTGATACGTCCCTGTGTGCACGGCCTGTGTATTACTGGAGAGCTCCATAGAACATGTCTTTCTTCCGGATTTTATTACTGTTTCCTTTACCGCTGAGCAACTCTGGACGGTAAAGCCAGAAAAATGCTGCTAATGCCAGTGTGATTCTGGAGGGACCAGTGCGCATTGCCGACCCGTCTGTCTTTGTTTGTGTAAATCTGCCTTGTGGGGGCTGTAATGGTGGCATTTCCTGTCTGCATTTAGGGATGTATTTTATGCAATGCTTTTTAAAGGGGTAATTTGTTTCTCCTTCTTGTTCCTGTATCAATGTAACAGTGTAAGGGAACAGCCACACGAAGCGGCCGCGCTGCGTCATGAACCGCGTGGCCAATTAGTCCGCAGTTTTCGTTTCATTTACCTAATGACCTCACTTGTTATCGGTCTCCATTGTTAATGGCCGTACGGCACCTTCCATACCACTCGGCCATTAACAATGGAGACCGACGGTACTGTGGGGTTTTCATTAGTTAAATGAAAGGAAGCCGCGGGCTAATTGGCTGCGCGGTTCATGACCGGATCATGGCTGCTTCGCGTGGCCATACCCTAAGGCTAGAAGAGAACTCAAGGGATCCTACTGATGATATCCGCTCATTAAAATGGGATCCAAGGAGTAGGATACCCTCCATTACCACTTTCTTATTAGAGAACCATTTAAAAATGGTCACCCGAAGCTAGACAACAAGTACTTTAGTTTTGGTACATTATTTTAGAAACAAAATTGATCAGATGCTTGGAATGCTCACAGCAGCACAGAGTATTTTAGTAGTATGGCTGTAGGAAGAAAGTAAAGGCAAAGTTGAAACACTGAATAGTTTTTTGGAGCCTGCTATCCTTCTCTGGTAAATGACATTTGTGGAATAGGAAAACGTGGCAGGTCAGCGGTGTCAGAATATTGTGGATTTGCATAAATTAGTATTTGGCAGATAATTAACTGCACTTCAAAATGAATATTAACGTTCTGAATTGTGTTCTGCTTTAATCGTAGAGATCATGACTGGGATCAGAAGTTTATAAGCTTCACTATTGTGCTACTTCTTAGCGGATGTGACGCAGTGTGTGGATATTTCAGCAGTGTGTGGATGAGATTTACTAAAATCTCATTTACTTTGCTGGTATCTTGATACATTTCGGATTTACCGGCACAAATCAGCAGTTTATCCATCCCGTGTGGGCCTCCCCTTGTGGTGTTTGTTAGATAATTCTGTCACGCCCATCTGAATGGGGCTTTGCAGAAGTTCATGTCCATGCTGCCGAAACAGCACCTGGACATCAACCCATCGGCACGCGCTTTGTTAAAATATATGATGTTGTGTAGGATCCGCCGCCCTCTTGTAGACTTGGCGCTTCCATACATTACTTAGGCAGCCATTCATTTGAATGGCCGGTGGTTCATCTCCTTTGCAGGGGCCACTGCCTGGAAATTTCTTGTCTTAATACAACTTCACTGGCAATAACAGTCGATCGTGAGGTTAAGGCTACTTTAACACTGGCGTTTTGGCTTTCCGTTTGCATTGTAATGGATTCTGAATGGAAAAGGATCCGCTCAGAATGCATCAGTTTGTCTCTGTTCCACCTCCATTCTGCTCTGGAGACGGACACCAAAACGCTGCTTGCATGAAACTGAGCCAAACGGATCCGTCCTGGCACACAATGTAAGTCAATAGAAAACGGATCTGTCCTCCATTAACTTTCAATAGTGTTCAAGACGGATCCATCTTGGCTATGTTAAAGATAATTCAAACAGATCCATTCTGAACGGATGCAGATGGTGGTATTATCTGAACTGATCCGTCCATGACGGATCCGCACAAAACGCAAGTAGCCTTAGAAAAACCAGACCCTTATTGCCAAGATCATTTTAAAAAAGAGTTCTTCATTAAAAAAAAAAAAAAAACCTTATTAAGAATTCCCCTCAACTTCACAATTCACCAGTAAGTGAGGCAGGAAAATAATATATGCCCCTATAGGGGCTTGGAAAATCCGAGTGGCTCCTCAGACTATGAGGGAAATGGTCTTTCAGTGAAATAGTGCAGATTAGGCTGTCGGTACATTTGTAGTTTACTTTACGGCAGATTCTCTTTCTTTACGATCACTTTGTCCTTTCAGAGCAAGAGGCAACAATCTGTCACCAGCCTCGAGAAGAAAGAACATACAGCCCCAAAGTCCAAGAACGAGCCAGAAGGCACCAGAGTCAGGAGGTGGAGGAGGCGAGCCATAAAGACTGAGCCTTTGGATCCAGAACTAGACCCAGGTATGCAAACAGAACCAGCAGCTTGTAAAAGTGAAGCAAATTACTATGGATATATAGATATACACCTATAGTATTTCTTATAGTCATTTCAACAAACTTTGCATAAATCAAAAATACAAGGGAATGTAAGAAAATTTGTAATATGTCTCATTATATACCTTATGCCTCATCGTCCAGTTATGAACCTCTTTTCCTCCTTGCCTCCTGCACTAATCATTCACTCTCAGTTCACTGTTGAAATCCATTTGTGTTAAGACTGATTATCAGCTCACTGAGGGATCTGATTACAGCTGCTTCCCATAGAAGTCTGTGGTGAAGGGAGCAGGGGGGAGGAATCAGCTGCAGAGTGATAGAGGCAGAGATACGCTCCTGCTGGCTTTAGTACTTTTTCTATCTTACTCCAAGTACTCCTGTATTCTGTCCTCTGCGCTGCTGCTGCTTCTGAGAGTGTCCTGGATCCCCTCCTCTGTATGTGCTGTGTATGGGAGACATCAGAGCAGCTGGTCTCTGCCCACTAAGTCAGAAAAAAACTGGCGAGGGGAAAACTGGTTAAAATGGAAACTATATGTCATGTGACAGCCAAAATAGTGTAATCACTCATGTACATACATGACAGTTTATTCTGAGAAGCCACTTTAAACCACAGGTTTGCTTTACATATATCTTATTCTACACTGCGATCTTGTCCTCACCCTCATGCCCCATTATGGATTGATTATTTTTATTTTTTTACTTTTATAGTAAGAAAATAGATGTTCCAGGACAGTATTTGAGGGGGTTACCAGCACTAAGAGATTGTTAACCTATCCTGAGGATAGGTAACCAATATCAAATATATGGGGGTCCAACACCTGCACCCCCTACCCATACACTTTTTAAACAGCTGCTGGCATGGGAAACACTGACCACAGCATACTGCAGCTCAACTCCAATAAATGGTAGCTGAGCATCAGAACACCAGCACGGTCACTACACAGTGTATGGTGCCTCCTGCTCAAAGCTTCATACACTGTATAGTTTCCGGCACCTGCCTGAAGCAGCTGATCGGTGAGGGTGCAGGTTGTTGGACCCCCCCCCAATAATCTGATATTGATGACCTATCATGAGGATGGCTAACCTCCGGAACTCCAGCTCTGGTAAAACTACAACTCCCAAGATGCACACTTGCTTGGCTGTTCTCAGAACTCCACAGAAATAAATGGAGCATGCTGGGAGTCATAGTTTCCCCAAAGCAGTGTACCAGAGGTTAACTATCATGGGGACAGACCTTCAATATCTGTGGGCGGCCATACATTTTTAATAGCTGTCGGCTGAACAATCGCTTGGCCAACAGCTATATCTCTCGACTCCCTTCTGGCTCCCCCACACACGTTAAGGTCGGCCAAACTTGTATGTGTTTTTAGTGGGCACTGGGCAGATAGGAGACAACTGCTGCCAGAAGTGGCTTATCTTCTAGGAGGACAAAGGGATCGGGCAAAATATCCACTTCTCCCATTCCTTCTCTCCTGTCGGAGGAGAGTCTGGAGCTCCCCACATACATTAGAGTGTTGGCCAAACCCACGGTTGTTGGCGGGTTTGTCAACAATTCACTAATGTGTATTGGGGTCTTCAGTCCTGGAAAAACCCTTTGATGACTGCCATTCTTTAAAGGGTTCTCAGACCTTGAGCATTCAGCACTTCAGTACTTTGATCCCTGTGGTGCGCAATCTTTTCCTAAAATTAAAGGGGAGATCCATTGTGAATGGTCTTCTGATATGTGATGCATGTGAAGAGAACACATTAGGAAAGTCTGTCATCTTGTACCACTAAGATAAGGGAAACCCACGGCACTCCAGTTCAGATTATGCAATTTTAATTTAAAAAAAAGGTTCATTTTAGGCTGAATGCACACGGCTGTGTTCCGCGGCCGTGAGCGGTCCGTGGTATGCCGGCCTGGATTCCTGCTGTCAGCAGGAATCCAGGCCGGCATACCACGGACTGCTCACTGCCGTGGAACATGGCCGTGTGCATTCGGCCTTACGCAGATTTCCATATAATGTTGTTTACATCCAGAAACAGAGACAATATAACAGCCGCATTGTATTCCCCGGACGTTTCGATCTATTATGAGACCTTTTTCAGCGGGATCTGTAATCAATACATTACATCTTAGATTAATACTGGTGAACAACAAAGGAAAAAAGTAATACAAAAGGAAAATGAGTAGGAGTCCAGAGACGAAGGGTTAAGTTTAGAGAATATGATATTAGGAGGTGTGCTGATCTAGATGTGCATAATGTCTTAGCATTGTATAATAATTAAGATAGTATCAGCAATTGTAAAAATCAGGGGTATAATGTAAAGAAATGAATGGAGATATAAATAAGGTGACATCTTGTATAGGAGCTGCCTATCTTGTACCGCTATTGAGCTTTTAGTGCTCAGGTTTAGTGTTGAGCGAACTTGTGTTTTAAGTTTTTGGCGTCCAAAGTTCGGGTTGTGGATTCTGAATTCCATTATGGTCCGTGGTAGCAGAATCCATAACAGGATTCTCAGATAACCCGAACTTTGGATGCCAAACTTAAAACACAAGTTCACTTAAAGGCGTTATCCCATCTTAGACAATAGGGGCATATCTCTTGGATAAGGGGAACGGAGCGGAGAAACTTGAGGAGGGCGCACTGCGCATGCGCAGCCGCCCTCCATTCATTTCTATGGAGCCGCGAAAAATAGCCGAGCACTGGCTCGGCTATTTCCTTCGGCCCTATCGAAATAAATGGTAGCAGTGGCCGGTGGTGGACGGACCCCGGGAAACCCTGGGTCCTCTCCCCGGCTCCGTTCTCCTTGTAGGTGTGGGTCCCAGAGGTATCAGACAATGGGGTCATATCCTAGCAATATGCCCCCATTGTCTAAGATGGTATAACCCCTTTAACACTAATCAGGTCCCTTTAAGGCTACTTTCACACTAGCGTTCGGGGCTCCGCTTGCGAGTTCCGTTTGAAGGCTCTCACAAGCGGCCCCGAACGGCTCCGTACGGCCCCAATGCATTCTGAGTGGATGCGGATTCGCTCAGAATGCATCAGTCTGGCACCGTTTGTCCTCCGCTCCGCTCAGCAGGCGGACACTGTCCGCCTGGCCGTGCGGAGGCAAACGGATCCGTCCAGACTTACAATGTAAGTCAATGGGGACGGATCCGTTTGAAGTTGACACAATATGGCTCAATTTTTAAAACGGATCCATCCCCCATTGACTTTCAATGTAAAGTCTGGACGGATCCGTCTGAGCAACTTTCACACTTTTTTCTAAACTATAATGCAGACGGATCCGTTCTGAATGGATCCCATCGTCTGCATTAAAGGAGCGGATCCGTCTGTGCAGACACCAGACGGATCCGCTCTGAACGCAAGTGTGAAAGTAGCCTTAATAATGTTCAAACTTGCTGAAAAGATTATTTCACAAGTGATCAAGTGGTAATGTCATCTAGCGATACAAAAAAAAATTTCATGTTTAAAAATCTCCCCCCCCCCCCCCCCCCCGTTACTTTGTAAAAGTCAAAACAACAGCAAGGGATGAAAAATCGTATGAACGCCAAAGTGGTACCAACAAAGACTGTGGCTCACCCTGCAAAAAAAATAAATGAAAATCAGCCCTCACACAGCTTTGCCAAAGGATCAATAAAGTGATCAGTGTCAGAATATGGCAACACAAAATCTTTATTTATTATTTATTTGTTTTTAACATTTTTTTAAAGTAATTAAGCAGAAGAAGTATATCAATCTGTTTTGGATGTAATTGTACTGATCTGCCGAATAAAGTCAATGTCTCCTTTGCTGCACAGTGTATGCTGTAAACTTACAACAGTGGCGGAATTTCCACAGCCCTCTGTCTTGATGGAAAAATGAAAAAGTTAGGGGGCATACACACAACTCAATCCGCAAAAAATACAGACGTCCATGTTGCATAGTTTTTTGTTTTTTTCCAGATCCATTGTAACACTGCCTATTCTTGTCTGCAAAACAGACAAGATTAGGACAAGTTCTATCTTTTTTGCAGGGCTGCAAAACGGCCATAAGGACGGGTCCGCATCCTATCCATAAAAAATGTGGATCGGATGCGAATCAAAAATATGGTCGTGTGAATGGGGCCTTAGGCGAGGAGGGGAAAAAAACTATAACTGGCTGTGGCGGGAAGGGGTTAAGGAGAAGCACCCCCTTCAGGACCAAATCACATGGAATTACTTTTTATACTGCACCTTAAGGATATACAGATTCTGCTGCATCGAATATTATCCGTTCACATTGTCGTTACACGTATTCTGTCAGGAATGGATTTGTTGTAATTTCTGTGGGCTGCAAAAATGCATTGAATTCTGTAAGTTTATTACTGTTCTGAGAGCTTCCTACATCCAAGGGTGTACTGTAAATATAACCAGATCTCTTATGTCAGGTTGTAGTAGCTTAAAATTAAGAAAGATTTTGTGAGCACAGCCTTACACATAGGCATCCCAGCTAAGAGTGAAAGCTGCTCTCAGCGCCACCTTGTGGTGCCTCAAGGGGTTGGAACTAACAGACGGACGCGAATGAGAAACTATTGATTTTCTTGTTGGCATAGAGAAACTGCACCAGTACTGTATATTAAAAATATATATATATATTTTTTTTCATGCATGTTTTTAAATATTGAAGCTATATATACTTAGTAATATCTGTTCCCATATATTTACTGCAAATAAAAACAAAACGATTATCTCATCAGGACTTAACAGCCGTCCTGATGAGCTGCTTATCTAAGACCCCCGGGGGGCATGTAATGCCTAGCCACACATCTTTTCTGCAGGAGAAATGTAGTACTGCATGCTGACCATTCAGATAAATGGCAGACCATGTGTTACAGGGACGGGTCAGTCAGAGCAAGATCAGCTCCTCTGCTAACAGCCCATTGAAAGATTTCCTCAGCTGGGGACCCCCTACGATCTCCAAGTGATTCCAAAGGCTTGTAAACTCATCCGTTGGGATGAGAAATAAAAAGCCAAAAAACATATTTAGTGCTTGAATTTCTAATATTACATTCTTCAGCCCACGACCTCCTTTGTGAAAGGCTAGTCTGTGCCTAGTTGATAGGAGGTTGCGTCTGTGCGCAGTATTAGCTCGCAGGAGGATATTGCACAACACGCAGTAGTCAGTGGCTGACGGTTACCGGCACTTCCTGTGTCCCCATCCAAACTTCCTATTACAGACGCAGACTCTTCACCTCCAGGTTTATTAATACAATCTAACCTGCAGTCACAGCTTCACCGTGTGATATGGCAGTTTTCAGTCTCCTTCACTCACATTGGATGAGCATGCTGGGAGATGTACAGTGGCTATAAAAAAAAAACTACACACCCCTGTTATAATTTCAGAACTTTTTCCACCTTTAATGTGACCTATAAACTGTACCACTCAATTGAAAAACAAACTGAAATCTTTTAGGTAGATGGAAGAAAAAATATAAAAATAAAATAATACAGTTGCATAAGTGTGCACACCCTTAAACTAATACTTTGTTGAAGCACCTTTTGATTTTATTACAGCTTTCAGTCTTTTTGGGTATGAGTCTATCAGCATGGCACATTTTGACTTGACAAGATTTGCCCACTCTGCAAAAACACTCCAAATCTGTCCGATTGCGAGGGCATCTCCTGGGCACAGCCCTCTTCAGATGACCACATAGATTTTCAATCGGATTCAGGTCTGGGCTCTGGCTGGGCCATTCCAAAACTTTAATCTTCTTCTGGTGAAGCCATTCCTTTGTTGATTTGGATGTATGCTTTGGGTCGTTGTCATGCTGGAAGGTGAAGTTCCTCTTCATGTTCAGCTTTCTAGCAGAAGCCTGAAGGTTTTGTGCCAATATTGACTGGTATTTGGAACTGTTCATAATTCCCTCTAGCTTAACTAAGGCCCCAGTTCCAGCTGAAGAAAAACAGCCCCTTGGCCTGATGCTGCCACCACCATGCTTCACTGTGGGGATGGTGTTCTTTTGGTGATGTGCAGTGTTGTTTTTGCGCCAAACATATCTTTTGGAATTATGGCCAAAAAGTTCAACCTTGGTTTCATCAGACCATAACACCTTTTTCCACATGCTTTTGGGAGACTTCAGATGTGTTTTTGCAAAATGTAGCCTGGCTTGGATGTTTTTCTTCGTAAGAAAAGGCTTTCGTCTTGCCACTCTACCCCATAGCCCAGACATATGAAGAACACGGGAGATTGTTGTCACATGTACCACACAGCCAGGACTGGCCAGATATTCCTGCAGCTCCTGTAATGTTGCTGTAGGCCTCTTCGTCGCCTCCCAGACAAGTTTTCTTCTAATCTTTTCATCAATTTTGGAGGGACATCCAGTTCTTGGTAATGTCACTGTTGTGCCATATTTTCTCCACTTGATGATGACTGTCTTCACTGTGTTCCATGGTAGATCTAATGCCTTGGAAATTCTTTTGTACCCTTCTCCTGACTGGTACCTTCGAACAATGAGATCCCTCTGATGCTTTGGACGCTCTCTGTGGACCATGGCTTCTGCTGTGGGATGCGACTAAGAAAATTTCAGGAAAGACCAACTAGAGCAGCTGAACTTTATTTGGGGTTAGTCAGAGGCACTTTAAATGATGGCCGGTATATGCTGACTCCTATGTAACAGGATTTTGAATGTGATTGCTTAATTCTGAACACAGCTACAGCCGCAGTTATAAGAGGGTGTGCACACTTATGCAACCACATTATTTATCGATTTAAATTTTTTTTTTGTTTTCTTCCCGCCACCTAAAAGATTTCAGTTTGTTTTTCAATTGAGTTGTACAGTTGATAGGTCACATTAAAGGTGGAAAAAAGTTCTGAAATGATTTATCTTTGTCTCATTTTTTGACATCACAGAAACCTGACATTTTAACAGGGGTGTGTAGACTTTTTATATCCACTGTAGTTGCAAGGGAGCATACTTCCAGTCCAGTTTGCATTACAATGCTTAAAGGGGTTGTCCAGTACTTTTATATTGATTCCCTATAATTTGGACACTCCATCAATATCTGATCAGCTGTTCTGCAGTATCTTCGGCCTCTTCATCCATCGTGTAGTGGACAGAGCTGCTTCCATTCACTTGCAGGGTGTTGGACCCGTGCCGATAACCTATTGATGGCCTATCTGGAGGATAAGCCCTTTAAGACATTTTATGGTTAATGTGCAATTGGAACGATTTTGTGAGTCAGTTATCCCAATGCTTACAATGCTCTAAAAGCCTCATTCAGAGTTGTTAAAACTATACACCCCCTTTAAGGAATTATTTCATCTGAAAGTAGCTGAACATGCAAAAAAAAAAAAAAAACGTGTTTGCCGCTGTTTTGTGCAGTGCACGGTTTGCGATTTCAAGTAAAATAGGATAACACTGTTTTCTCTTCTGATAAGATAGCTGCTTTATTTTGATGGGGACATTGCTCAGCAACAGTCCCTGAATGTATCGGGTGACATCTGCAGGCCTCAGTCATCCTGTATAATTCTTTGAGGAAGGCAACAAAAAGTATAAAACATTTACATGACAGTGACAAAAATAATGGATCTCTTAGTGCCCCCAAGTATAAATAATGGCCATCATAGTACCCCAGTATATAAATGGCACCTGTATATTTAATTCCCCCCCCCCCCCGTAGTGCCGTCGACCACAGGCATGCCCATGAACGCTTGCCCTTGTCACATGATCGTGCTGGGAATGTCAGGTCCTGCTGCCTCCAGTGTGGAGCAAGTGTCCCCACGTGTGCCTGTGCTGAGCATCTGCCTATACAGCTGTATGGCCGTCAAACAGGCAAAAATAAAAAATCCTATTTTTGGACATCCATTATTCATAGTCCGTTACAAAAAAGGTCATGTGAATATCCGCATAGATTGCAATGATTCTGAAACTGCTGTGTGAATGAAGCCTTACATATGCTGAGCTTTCTGATGAGCCAGCTTAGCCTAGTTTCACACTGCAGCGTTTTTTTGTCCGGCCAATTCTCGGCATATTTCCGGATTTCTGCCGCTCCCCATTATAGTTCACGGGGCTGGCGGACATTCAGGCAGTGGAGAGCTTCGACAGGCTGTTCCTGGCCGGCGCTCTGAACGCTAGTGTGAAACTAGCCTTATGTACTGCTGCAGTGTGTCGGAGTAGGAGTAGTAACATGGAGTGTTACTGTGCAGTGGGTAGTTTTATACTTTTATAGTCTTCCCCGTGATGGAAATCTCTGGGCGCCTCCTGTAGATAATCTATGGCTATTACAGTACAGCCATCTGTCTCGGTTCCCACCAAAGGGGTTTCCTTTTTCCCGCAGAGCTGCGGCCACGTCTGAAGGAATGAGGCTTCCTGCCTTATGAGACCAGTGCGAGCAATATGGCTGCTGGAAGACTGGGGAAACACTAAAATAACAGCAATGACGAGGTTAATAAATATGCACATATACACACAATTTTCAATTTTCCAACATCAGAAGATGTTGCTTAGAGAGCTAAGACCCTCACCCATCTACTCTTTTAAAGGTCCTGCTGTCAGTAGTCAATGACCTGACAGTCAACGACGGGGGCCCCAATGACTGGACCTCCAGCGATACTATCTTTTATACCAGAATATGGGAAATTCTGCACACAGGAATTTGGGATTGGCTCCCATCTCTTCACCAGTGTTATCCCGTGACGTGTCAGAAGGCGACTAGCAATGGAATTCCCCTTTAACTGCAAAGAACAATAGCCGTTCTTTTGGGGCCTGGCTGTATTGGCGTGCTTGCCTCTCCCTCTCTGCTGCCTTTTATACAAAGCTTTGTGCCTTTCTTGCTTTACTTCTCTCATTGTGCTCTCCCTTCCCGACAGCCACGCCAGAGAGAAAATCCAAAAACAGCTTCAAAGACTTCATCCCAGTCGTCTTAAAGAGCCGAACCCGCAGTCAGACAGGTAAAGGGGGATTTTAAATGCAGCAGTGGGGGATGGGCACAGCCACTTTTGCTATTGGGTGTTCCAGTGTTCTGGGCGTTAATGGATAATGCATCCAGCAGGGATGGAATCTTGTTTGCGAACAATCTGCGGTGTAATCGCGCAGCACGTTGGTGCTCAACATTTTGTTGTACGTGAAAGGATAGCCTCGCGTTTTCTTCCACCGCACACTGAATATTTAAATTTTCCTAGCGGCCCAGCAGGAGCTTCTGTCCAAACTGATCTTACGGTTTTCAGGATAACGCTGGCACGTTTCTCTGTTGCTTGGTTTTCAAATCCCTTTATAAATGACCAGTCACAACAGGGAATCATGGGAGCATAAATATTTCATCCACTTTCTGATCCTCACCACCTCCCTAAAATCTAAAAAAATTAATAAAAGATCCCTGATAAATAACAGGTTGCTGCTACAGATTTCATTGCTTAGGAGTAGTCCCACGTGGCTGCCATTAATGGCACTGTATAAATATATATCACAAAATGTAATAAAAACACACACAATACACACCTCTTCTCCGCTCCAGCGCTAATGCGCTAATGGTCCCCAACCTGTCATTGGTTACTTTCCGCAAGCGATGACGTGACCGTGACATATCACTGGCCTCTGCAGTGACACTAGGAAGTGCGGCGTGTGACTACTGAGGCCACGGATTGATAATGGTGCTGAAGGAGCAGTAGGGGATGTGAGGTGAGTACTGTGCGCTTTTTTTTTTTTACTTTCAATAAACCTCTTTAAATGCCCCTACACACATGATTTAGGTCTGGTGTTTTAACCGCCCCAAAAAAATAAATTAAATAAATAAACTTGTCTGTTATATTTCCCATAACCTTTCAACTAACACCTGGAGCTGACGTTTATACAACAAAAATAAAACGCCAATAAAACTGAAAGTGCTGAAAAGCGTCCTAATATCTGTGTGTTTTCAGCCTCATGGTGGTTTCAAGTTTTTGTGGCAGTCTTTTGAGCCAAGGAGTGGATCCAGCAGGAAGGAGAAGTTACATTCTACGGCAGTCTTGATAGGTACTGCCGGAGGAGGCATGTCGTTTATGACAAGGAGCAGGCCTCGTTATAAATAACATGGGTCCTCCAGCAGGCTGTGCTCTGGAATTAAATCTTCGGAAACTCGTTTGTGACGTTAAAAATGATTAATTATCCGGGCTGATGGTTCCGCCCTCGCCATGCCCCCGTTTTGTAGAGTTGACAAGGTTGGCGTAAAATGGAGATTGTGACTAGAAAATTTTCTATGCCAAAAAGAGGCGTAAAAGGAATTATAAATTTCCCCTTGCATTTTCCCTGATTTATAGGAACGAATTGCAGAGCCCTAGTAACCTGTTTACATCTGTTTAACTGCAGGAAATTATGGATTTTCACATGTTGGATCCACCATCGTAAACACGCTCCAAAACGAGGAAGAGGTAGATGAGACTAGCTTCCCTTGCAAGAGAAGGAAGCTGAGGAAGAACTGCAAACCAGGCCGGCCACGCAGCCGATTCACAGCTATCAAAGAGGAACCAGAACCCGAACTAATCAGCCCAATAATACAAGACCCCTGGGAACTGTCAAGCAGAGGTCTAGACACTGGGAAAGCGTCCATCTTAGAGCAGGACGACAATGTTGAAGAGGACGGTACATTACGACGGAGAAAGAGGCGGAGACAGAAGAATCGTAAATACCAAAATGGGGAATATCTAACGGAAAAAGAGGAAGAGGAAGTATCTCAGTACTATTGTAGGAGAAGGCCCAGGACAGGTGGGTCATTGTAGAGCTAACCCTTGAATTGTCCATACACATAGATCTAGTAACTCTCCACTCTCCAGTTAGGGTGGGTTATAGATATCACCAGCACCAGACCTTAGGGGGGCAAGGAGATGACATTCCCTGTGCTGCGTAATCAGTCACAGGAGAAGGGTCAGGGTTTGGATGGGGTTAGCTTGACTTCCAGGGAGAACTTGCCAGCCTCCTTAACTTTAGACAGCTACTTAGCATATGCGGGGACAGGAGCACAAAATACACATCTTTACTGCATTCTGAAGTGCAGGAAGCAAGTAAGAACACCATCGGAGACCATGTGAGCCTTCTATAAAGGTAATCCGGTGGATTTTGAGTGCAAAAAGGTTAAAAGGAATACCAATGCATATCTGCACGTCTTTGGTATATGCTGGGTCATGGGTGGTGATTATAGATTAGAACTGGGAGATGAATTAAGGTATTTCGATTAATTTATCATTTCTGTTCAGAATCATGACATCGATCTTAGGCTTGCCCCTTTAGTGCTAATGTCACAGCCAACAATGAAGAACCACCGGAGCTGTCAGACATTGGAGCTGCCACACTGCTGATCCACTGGTCTATGTGGCTTAGTAATGAAATAAGTGGTGTCTGTTAGTTGTTTGTTAAAAGGACTTTCTGGGACGTAGGCCGGTGTTACACTGGCCGAGGGTCTGCCTGATCATCGCTAACAAGCATTCGTAGGAGCGCTAGTTATCGATGATCTGCTGTGTAATAGTGCTGCCGATTACCTGATGAACGAACAATAGCTTGTTAATCGGGCAATCTGATCTTTTATGCAGGCTAAAAGAAAATAAAAAATTTACAGTCAGCAGATCATTTCCATCGAATCACGCTCTGCTGCTGTCAAACAATGATTCTGTATGGGGGCGAGCGGTGGCATTAGCGAGTGCTCCTCCCCATACTGTGGAGGAGATCACTGCATGTGATTGCAGCAGTCTCCTTCACTGACGAGCAGTAATGCTCATTGGCTAGTCTAATACAGCCCGTAGATATTGATGACCTACCCTCGGCTCATTTGGCGCCAGAAAATATACAGTGGATGTGGAAAAAGCACACTCACTGTTGTTAATACACCTCTTTACTACATTGCACAACTACCATAGTGTCACAATATTTGCCACACCTTTGACCCCGGTACTACAGCTTACCCACACCGTACAACGCTTCCTTGGTCTGCCCGATCACAAGCATTTATAGGACCAGCTGCGGTGCCAGATTTGGCAACCTACGAGTGCGCAGATTCTACAGGCCCAGCTGCAATATCTGTGGGCGAATGTTTCACCAGATACCGTACAGAACCTGTGTGTCTCCATGCCCAACTTGTGGGTTACAAAACATGATCACAATCAAGATCATCAAGTGTGATGTAGTGAGACACTGCAGTCTGATGTTGCCTTAGGGCAGTGGTGGCTAACCTCAGGCACTCCAGCTGTGGTAAAACTACAACTCCCAGCATGCTCCATTCATTTCTACGGAGTTCTGAGAACAGCCAGGAGAAGTGTGCATCTTCTGAGTTGTAGTTTTACCACAGCTGGAGTGCTGGAGGTTAGCCATCACAGCCTTAGGGTGACACAGTACCGAAGAGACACTTTTGATAATCTGTATATATAACTGTGCATGTAGTTTCCTATTTAAAGGGGTTGTCCAGGTTCAGAGCTGAACCTGGACATACCTCCATTCTCACCCCGGCAGCCCCCCTGACATGAGCATCGGAGCAGTTCATGCTCCGATGCTCTCCTTTGCCCTGCGCTAAATCGCGCAGGGCAAAGGCATTTTTCTGAGTTCCGGTGACGTACCGGGGCTCTCTATGGGGCTGACAGGAACCCCGGTGACGTCACCGGCACTGATGGGCGGGATTTGGCTCTGCCCTAGCCAGTAAAACGGCTAGGGCAGAGCTAAAGCCCGCCCCTCAGAGCCGGTGACGTCACCGAACACACTGCTGGGCGGAAGTTACCGCCCGGCAGTGTGTTATTGTAAACACAAGAGCCTGTGCCCTGCGCGATCTAGCGCAGGGCACGGGAGCGCATCGGAGCATGAGATGCTCCGATGCCAGGCTCAGGAGGGCTGCCGGGGTGAAAATAAGGGTATGTCCGGGTTCAGCTCTGAACCCGGACAACCCCTTTAAATGGTTTTCTCGGACTTAGATATTGATGGCCTATGCTCAGGATAGATCATTGGGGATCTGCCATCTGGGATCCCCACTGATCAGCTGTTACAGAAAGCCACTGGCACTAGAACCTATATAGTTGATGAAGCCTGAATGATAAGGTTCCATCCATTGTGTAGAGTCTGTGCCAGGGTGCTGCAGTACACGAGCCCAGAAAACTGCAGGGCGGATGGAGCCTTCAATCCACTGCATGGTTTCTGATGCCAGCAGTTCTCCAAGACAGCTGATCATTGAGGGTGCTGACTGTCAGACCCCCGTCGATCTGATATTAATTACCTATCAATAGCTAAGTCCCGGAAAACCAAGATCAAGATTTTTATTGTAGGCCATATTGCCCAGCCTTCTCGTGCACTTTAATCCAACGTAAAGTAAAATGTGAACAGACCCTAACAGACGTTTGGCTAAGCAGGCCTGCGTGTTAAAAAGCATAGTTGAGACTGTAAAGTATCTTCTGTCTGTGGCCGGCTTCAGTGGTAGTTTTTGCTATATATCTTGTCATTGTACTGTTGTTATTATTATTATTATTATTATTATATTTTTTTTATATAAGTGACTGTATCCCCTGTATTAAGGAAGAAGGTGCAATATTAGTTCTTGCTGGTTACAGTGATAAGTCTATTGTTTTGGCTTGATGCTATATTCCCGAGTTATTACATTTCAAAGATCGATGCGTTGCCCTAATTACATATTGTAGCTGGGGGCGATGCTATGCTAGTGTCTATGGCAAAGAGTGATGAAAACTGGTCGACAGCCAGCGACAAAAATCATTTAACATTTCAAGGAAACTTTCTTAGGACATAACAGAATCCTCCATTTTATTTATTTTTATTAATGGCCATCTTCTTCAGTTTTGCTCTCATCTCTGTATTCTGACTGCTCACTTTAGATTTCCGAAAGCGTAAAATATCACCAGATAGAGCCAGCGAGATTCTGAGGAGTAACAAGCGACAAAGCGATGTCAGAAACAGCCTTGAGGACTCGTCCTCCTTACAGATTCTTGAGAAACCCCCTGGAAAACGCAAGTGCAAGACCAAACATCTAGGAGGAAACACAAATGAGACGGTCAAGGTAGGTGATTAGATGGTTTCCCATGTGCAAAACAGACTGTGCACAAGTTGGAATAAACCGCACCAAAGGCCTCTGCAGGCTGTGAATTAACCCCTTTCAGCCCTGACTGTGGCAGGAAGGGGTTAATTCACTTTTTCTCATAAAAAGTAAAAATACATAAAATAATTAAAATGAATAAAATTTGAAATAAAGAAAATAAAAAGATTAAAACGTTCACGTCACGCATTGCACCTGCATGGAATTCTCACCCGTGTGAAAAGGGCCCTAAGGGTAAAAAAAAGCCATTCCCAGAACATGCAAAATCAGTCAAACACAATGGAAAAAAAAAGCTGCAAAAAAATCGCTTTAAAGTGAATTTCATAATTCATTATAGATTTTGAAGAAACATCTGGACTCATAAAAAACGCAAACAAATCAATGCAGAGAACACCA
This sequence comes from Bufo gargarizans, assembly GCF_014858855.1. Lineage (NCBI taxonomy): Eukaryota > Metazoa > Chordata > Amphibia > Anura > Bufonidae > Bufo > Bufo gargarizans. The sequence goes on along the minus strand of NC_058088.1, from coordinate 60,064,019 downwards.
AAAAAAGACTGTGTGAAATCAGTGCTCATGCACACGACTGTGTCTTTTGTCTGCATCCATTCACTTCAATAGCGCTGCAAAAGATGCGGACATCACACCGTGTATTGCCCGCATCCGTATGTCCGTTCCACAGCACCTGCAGAAAAATAGAACATGTCCTATTTTTGTCTGTTTAATATATACAAGGATAGGACAGTTCTATAGATGAAAGGACGTTCCGTTCCCACAAAATGCAGAATGCACATGGCCGAAATCCGTGTTTTGCGGATCACAAAAACTGCTATGGCAGTGTGCATGAACCCTAAGCCTGTTGTCACACATAGGTTTTTTTTGGTTTCATTTTTGAGGCATTCTACAGTTTGGCTTTTTCCTGGAGTTTTTTAGGCTGCTTTCACACTTGTCAGAGGATCTCAATACCTAAAGGTTTCCGTATAGTCCTCATGCATTCTGAATGGAAAGAGACCCGTTCAGGATGCATCCGGCAGCATTCCGTTTTGTGACCGGACAAAAAAACGCTGCAAGCTGAAAAAAATATGGCATAACTAAAACTGTGTGGCAGCACCCTAATAGTGTATTTTACATGACCCCACATGTAATCTTCTGTTCTTTTACTATAGGGAAGGGGTCGACGGAGCAGTCTGTCTCCCAAAAGCACCCCTACCAAATCTCCACGGAAGAGTTGTGAGCCAAGAACCCCCTCCCGGTCTCGTCGTAGCAGTAGCTTCGGCTTGTGGAATACTCCCAACAGTCAGAACATGCCTCCAGAAGCCAGGAGACTGATTGTGAATAAAAATGCTGGAGAGACCCTACTACAAAGGGCAGCGCGGCTGGGATATAAGGTGAGATGAACTATGAGGTGTCCATTGTTATGGTGGTATAAATATTGCTGCATGCTATTGTTTCTGTCAAATATGATGGAGTCTGCAATGGTTGCAGATGGGAACACACCCTAAAAGTGGAATTATTTTGTGGTCGGATCGGCTATCAGAAACGTACCTGACCTACCTCACCCTCGCTCTGCCTAGCAGTTGAGTTATGCCATAACTGCTGTAGTAGTAGGGCAACCTAAAGGGGGTCACCTAAATATGAAATAACCATAAGATGGTGTGGGTGAAAAGCCGGTGTGCTGACGTCTCCTAGGGCCCGAGGAGGGCCCTAAATAGCGCCGTTCACCAGCCTCCCCTCCCACAAATACGGCAAATAAATTTGCCTAAAACTAATCAAAGGGAATTTTTCACTGAAATGGAAATAATTGCAATGTTAACAGACATCTTTTAGTCTATTCCCTTTTCTTTTTGTGAAGGACCAGCAATATGAGGATGATCACACACAGTGATAAACATTCAGCTTTCTCAGATTACTGAGTGTCCGAGGAGGAAGCTGAATCATCTCATGAGCAGATGTGAAGGCCACGAAGATGTGTGGAAATCTCTGTGGTAGCAGTTAATGATGTAGTTGTGTTATAGAGGTAGTCGCCAGCTTTCCCGGAAGCTAATTGATTTATTTGTGTAGTGGTAATGCTCATTTAATTTAGTGGAAAGCCATTATTTTTAGGGTAGAGATGGAAGGCTCAAAAGCCAGAGGCTATCTCATACCTGTTTTTGGCCATTTAATAAAACGTAACGTTTTTTACTTTTAAAACAATACTACTCAATTCAGACGTGTTCAATGTGTTTTAAATAAGAACATGGCCCTGTGTAAATCTAGCACAATGACTGGGGGTTACTGCAGGCACCGTGTCCATGTGTTTATGGTCTCATGCACACGACAGTTGTTTGTTGCGTCATTTTTTATTTTTTTTGAGGATCCGTTTTTTCTCACAGATCCCTTGTAATAAATGCCTATCCTTGTCCGCAAATGTGAAAAAAGTAGGACATACACTATTTTTTTGCTGAAGGGAAACACAGACAACGGACGCGGAGCACAAACGGATGAACTATCAGCATTGTTTTGCTGACCCATTGAAATGAATGGATCCCCATCCTATCCGCAAAAAAAAAACGGAACGGAGGCAGAGAAAAACAACTGTCTTGTGCATGAGGCCTATGTCAGAGATGCTGTAATTAGGGAATCATCGTGATTGCAACTGGGCACTCAGCGTCAAAATACTAACATATAGGGAAGAACGATGGTGTATGTCTATTAGTGCTGCACAATCGCTAATCAAATATATTTACCCATTATTTTACTGGGCAAACGAGATACCAATGAGCTACAGAGGTAGTTGCTTCTGTGATGATAAACTTATAACTGATATTGCCACAGTATAGGAGAATATAAGGATATGAAATTAATATCCCAGTGACATCTCCCTGGCTAAATAACAGTAAACTTACAGCAATATACTGATAGTTAGAGATACTTAATAATTATTCTGTATAAGCACAGGGTCTGTTCCAATTTTTAATCATTGTCTGAATTGAGTAGTATTGTTTTAAAAGTAAAAATAAATGTTAAGTTTTATTAACTGGCCAAAAACAGGTATTCGATTGCCTCTGGCTATTGAACCTTTCATTAATATTGAAACCTGGGTTTAGTGGGGTCTTTTGTGGTTTAGGGTAGAGACACACAAAGTGGGCCGGGTGCAGCCACATGGCCAAAAAAAAACCGCTCCAGCATGTAGTTTTACCACAAGTCATTAACGTTTTCAAATTCATTGTTAATGTCTGCTTGGGTTTACAGGTAAAGATGCTGTTTACTTGCATGCCTGGCTGACATAATGGGGGAGATTTATCAAGACTGGCCCTTTATGTGCTGCCGGAGGATGCACCTAATCCATGACGATGTGCAGGCCTCTTCATAACTTAGGTGCATCTTCCAGAAGTCCGTGCCCCTAAAGAGAAATGTGCAGCAACTCTGAGCTGCCTTAATTTCCGGCTTCGTTTACATCATAAAACTGGAGTTAGCGTACTTTCACACTTGAGTTTTTCTTTTTTCGGCATAGAGTTCCGTCCTAGGGGCTCAATACCGGAAAATAACTGATCAGTTTTATCCCCATGCATTCTGAATGGAGAGCAATCGGATCAGGATGTCTTCAGTTCAGTCTTTTTGACTGATCAGGCAAAAGATAAAACTGCAGCATGCTACGGTTTTATCTCCGGCCAAATAAACCAAAGACTTGCCTGAATTCCGTATCCGATTATTATTTTTTTTCCATGGGATTGTATTAATTCAAAATACCGTAATGCCGGATCCGCACATGCGCAGACCGAAAAAAATGTGAAAGAAAATCGTAACAGATCCGTTTGTCCGTATGACAAACGGACAGACGGATCCGTTCTTGCACTGCATTTGTAAGATGTATCAGGATCCTAATCAGTCTTAAAATGCCATCAGTTGGCATACGTTTTGCTGGATCTGTTCAAAAGAGCTTTATATATTTTTTTAAACAAAGAAAAAATCCCTGCATGCAGGACTTGTCTCTCTTCTTTTTTTTACAAACTCTGTGACGGAGGCCCTAAATGGAGCCTTCACTGCAGATGTGAACATGCCCTTATTTAGCACTGGATACAATTGTAGCAAACGCTCAGCAGTGATGAGTATTAGGGGACATGATGGATTTTACAGTATCATTTTACTCTGATATTCCCCACAAAACCTGCCGGCCGTTTCGTCCTTTCTACCTGCCATACATCTCAACAGGAGGCAGCGCTAAAGATCGGGGAGCGGTGGCTTATATCCACCTCTGCACCGGGGTGAGACATTTCTGCCGCCGCTGCTTTAGGCCTCTTTCACACTACAGTATGTTGCATTCAGTGTTTTGCGTTCCGTTTTTCACGGATCCGTTGTTCCGTTTTTTGCTTCCGTTGTGGTTCCGTTTCCGTTCCGTTGTTCCGTTCCGTTTTTCCGTATGGCAAATACAGTATACAGTAATTTCATATTAAAAATTGGGCTGGGCATAACATTTTCAATTGATGGTTCCGCAAAAAACGGAACGGATACGGAAGACATACGGATGCATTTCCGTATGTGTTCCGTTTTTTTTGCGGCCCCATTGACTTGAATGGAGCCACGGACTGTGATTCTCGGCCAAATATAGGACATGTTCTATCTTTTCAACGGAAAAACGGAAATACGGAAACGGAATGCATACGGAACACATTCCGTTTTTTTGCGGAACCATTGAAATGAATGGTTCCGTATACGGACCGTATACGGAACGCAAAAAACGGACCGTATACGGAACGCAAAAAACTGTAGTGTGAAAGAGGCCTTAAGCCGCCGCTCCATGATCCTCAGTGCTGCCTACCTTTTGAAATGAGAGGCAGAAAGGATAGGGCCGTGGCTGGTTTTTGGCAAAATTTCAGCTTGGCTTTCCACGCTATAATTCCGAAGTATGAACGGCCCCTAATGTAGTTTCAGCTTCTGGGTGTAACTGGGGATAGTCCATGACAGCAAGCAGTGATCTTAAAAAGGTGAACTATTGAAACACAAAGAGGGACATTTACTATTGTTTTTAAGCCACAATGACAGTGTAAAAAAAAGTAGCAAATTATAGCTCACTCCATATGTGCGCCATCATTTGCAACTTTTTAAGCTTCTCGCCAGTTTTCTAAAGTAGTGAGAAAAGAAGACGGGGCTCAGCGGGACGGCCTCATTTACTATAACTTATAGCGAGTTATAGTTATAGACTTCAGTTTCTGGCGCATGAACTTCCAGAGATGCATCTAATTTATTAAGAGGCATCTGCTTCATAATAAATCCGGCTCCTCGCACTCTGCCGCACCGTCTGGGACTGCCAGCCTTTATGTCCCCCAAAGTTTATTGGCCATGAGCGTGACTTTTCATTATACAGCGATTGTACTTTACGTATAGAAATAGGAAAAACATTTTTAGGTGCTTTCTGACCAGAGCTTCATTGTACCCTGTAATTATTTTCCACTAAAAACGATGGTGATAAATTTCTGCTGCTATTAAATTATTAATAATAGAGACAAATAGAAGAGTCCTGGATTTTGGAGACAAGCTTCCGTTGGAGTGAAGGATGATGTGGTAAATTTAGCATCAGTCCCATTGACAATGTGCTGGGGGTCATGTATCACAAGAGATTTGCTGGATTACCGTCTAAAAAAGGCACCGAGATGTCGGGAGACCTGTTCTTCGAAATGAATGATGTTTCTTAAAGAATGGGAAGCAACACTCCAGGAAATCCTGATTCATTGTCCTACAGAGTAAAATGTGACAAAATTTCGAGCATTACTTGTGCAAAATGAGACATAAAATTTTATGAAGCAAATAGGGCAAAAAAGATAATTCATTTTATGAGGGGGCGTGACTTAGTGGGGAAAGGGTGTGGCTTAGTGAAAGCACTTACTGGTATAAACTATATTTTATATTCCAGTGCAATTTAGATGGAAGAGAAAACAGTCTCGGGCCACCTGCACACGAGCTCCAGTGAAAGCATGTGACATTCGCACAAAATTTCCATGCAGATTTATGTGCGCTTCTACACCATATATTTCTAACAGTAGTTTTTGGTGCGGATTAGATTTTTGACACAGATTGGAAAAGGATGAAATCTGCAGCTAAAACCGCAAATATAATTGACCTTCTGCAGATTTAGAAATGCACACGTCAATGTCCGCGCAGAAGAAATCTGCAACCTGTACGTGAGATTTGTGTAATCTCATACAGTTTTCTGGTGCGTTTTTTTTTCTGCAAGGAAATCTGGGCGGAAATACTGCATGTATCCCGCAACGTGCGCAGGAGAGAGAGATATAGCTGTAAAATATCTATGAATTTAGAAGTAGGGATGAATGAATGGTGTCCTGACCGCTTCACCGCACTGGTTCTGAGTGGAAGAAGAGCAGGGAAGCCACTGTCAGTCTACCACTGAGTGCATGTGACGGTGGACCAGGAGAAACAGCAGGGAGAGCTACCAGACAGTGATGGCCAGTTCGCCCGCGAACACATGCGGGCTGCCATCTTAAATCACAAGTCCAGCGATGCACAGGTAAGTCCTTACCTGTGCCTGCGCCGCAAGCCGGTCTGAAACAAATGCCGACACCGGGAGCAGGCAATTCCGAGAACAGCTGCTGGGGGCCTTCATCGAGCTGTTCTCGGAACTGCCTGCTCCCGGTCACCGCATTTGTTTCAGACCGGCTCGCGGCGCAGGCACAGGTATAGACTTACCTGTGCATCGCTGGACTTGTGATTTTAAGATGGCAGCCCGCATGTGTTCGCGGGTGAACACTGCAAACTGGCCATCACTGCTACCAGAGAGTAGAATGTTATGTACATATAAAAAAAAAAAACTGTATTTTTATTGCATGTATTTAGTAATAATACTCATGTGGAATGCCTGAATGTGCATACTAATACTTTTCATGGGATACTTAACTGCTTAAAAATGTTCTGGTTTTATGTCAGTCAGTGATCCCCAAGCTTTAGTTTGAGGGATGTAGTTTTTGGCCACTCAAGAAGGTTTTGTGGACTAGTGGCACTAGGTATGTCATAGCATTACAAGAACTTTGGGGGTCATTTATTAAGACTGGCGTTTTAGACTTCAGCGTATCCAGCGCCAGTCTAAATGTAAGACAAGCTTCCTTGCTGGCTTAAGTTTAGACCATTTTCTCTGCCTAAAACCGGCGTAGAAAAAGATGAATTAGACGGGCCGGATCTTTTAGACCTGGCGTGAGCGTGGAAACGTCACGGATTGCGGCGAAAATAACCTTTGCGCTGCAATCTGTGCCAGAAATGCGCCTAATATGGATGTATTTCTATAAATGACCCTCTTTGTGCGAGGGTCAAAGCCATATCTAGGGCAGGTAACGGGCCACATATTTAATAGGATACTTTACTTTCACTTTTCATTGCAGCTCAACACCTTTTGTCTTATTAGAAAGTGGCTCGCGGCCTACAAAAGGTTAATTAATCATAATCCTTGTATAATAAAAAGTTTGGCAACTTTCTAATCTACCTTAGGTTTCAGTCCCTCAGCACCTCTAACATCTCTGCTTACTATCACTGAATGGAAATAGTCCTTTGTTCATCTAGAGCAGTGATCAGCAACCTCCGGCACTCCAGGTGTTGTGAAACTACATCTCCCATCATGCACACTTGCTTGGCTGTTGTCTGAACTCCTACAGAATTGAAAGGAGCATGCTGGGAGTTGTAGTTTCACAACAGCTGGAGTGCCGAAGGTTGCTGATCCCTGATCTAGAGGCTAAAAACATAATTTCTTACAATATCTGAGATTTTGCTGCAGTTGTATGGAGTCAATCCTCTGCCTGAACACCAGACTGATTGGTTTTCTCTGCACTCCATTGTAGCAGGAGCCCAGGCTCTTTAGCTCATAGAGGATTGTTTTAGCTCTGAGTCTCATCTCATGAACAGGAACAGTTTTACTGCCTCTGAATGTTCCCACTTACTAACGGGAACCAGAAATCATTTAACGGGGTTGTCCGTCTATTTAACATTTGATAGATGTTCCGCATGGTGTTAAGTAAAACTCGCCCTACTGATCTTTCTCTCTGTTCCAGTTTCAGAGCTTCAGAGATCCCTACTGGTCACTAGTTCTTGGTCCCTCTCAACACACTGGAAATGCCTGCTCAGCCAGTAATTGACCCCAGCGCTGACCTAGCTCAGCCACGATTAGTTGAGCAGTCATAACCTGCATATCGAGAAGGACCAGGAAGCGGCACCCAGAAGGGAACGTGAAGTGTCGAAACAAGATTGCTGATGGACCGGCGAGTATGACTTGATTTATTATTTTACACCATGCAGAGCCTTTATAAAGAAAATATAACAGAGAACCCCTTTTAAAGGAGTTGAAACACAACATATATTAGAATATTTGTTCATTATGTAGTCTGCCACGATTACTAGCTGCACACGTGCTGGGAACAGTCCATGCAGGCAGCTAGTAGTATGTATTATTAAAGGGGTTGTCTCACTTCAGCAAATCCAAAGAAGATTCCAGCAGCCGTGTTGCGTATATCCAAGTCTCTATTTATTTGACTCGTTTCGACTATACAGCTTTCATGAACGTCTTTGAATTAAACGTGGAGTGAGCTCCTTTCCGCTGCAGCGTGGTTCAGTTTGAGTGCCGAGCAGATTGCTACTCACTTCAGCAAATAGCATTTATTATGTAGCGAAAGTTAATACAAGGCACTTACTAATGTTTTGTTATTATCAATATTGCTTCCTTTTCTGTCCAGATTAATTTTTCCATCACATTATACACTGCTCGTTTCCATGGTTACGACCACCCTGCAATCTATCAGAGGTGGCCGTGCTTGCCCACTATAGGAAAAATCACCAGCCTATGTGAGCTTCCACAGTCCCGACCACCAGAGAGGCTGCCGCTTTTTCCTATAGTGTGCAAGCACGGCCACTGCTTATCGATGTCAGGGTGGTCGTAACCATGGAAACGAGCAGTGTATAATGTGATGGAAAATTGAATCAGGAAGCAATATGGATAATAACAATACATTAGTAAGTGCCTCGGAATAACTTTCTCTACGTAATAAATGGCACTTGCTGAAGTGACACAACCGTCTGTGATGATCTCTGATATACTTGCAGGTGCTGCACACTAGAAATGGACACTGTCAGAGGGTCCTATCTATCAGCGGCCTCTATTCACTTACGCTGGAGACGGACAAGGAAACCACTACTTGGGAAGTTTTTTCCCAAGTGAATGGCATCTGCTGATGTACAGGGCCCTCCATCAGCGTCCATTTTGGTAGAGCAGCACTGGGAAGCAGGTGAGCGAACTTGCAAGTAAATCAAAAGAAGGCTTATTAAACCATCGGACATAAACTTCAGTGGGTTAATAATGCCTGTTACCAGCACATGTCCAGTTAATATTAGACAATGGCCAGCCCCCCCATGTGCCGGGCCCCTCGCAGGTAATATACATACCCCACTCCTGGTCCCCGCACCGCCGCCGCTGCTTCTCCCTGTACACAGATGAAAACTTCCGGTGTCGGGGGGGGGGGAGCAGCCATTGGCAGGCGGGGACAAGCCTCCCTAGCGTCACCCGCGATGCTGGAGAGGCTCGTCCATGCCTCCATTTTAAGTTTTTCCTTTTCAGATTTGTTTGGGATATTTCTGTGACTAAAAATCAATTCCTAAATGGGGTTGTTTCAGCATCAAACGGGTAGATTTCTGCAAACCCCCTTCATATGAGTAGGACAGTCACAGAAATGTCTGCAGCAGATCTCCTGTATTCACCCTGTATTACTGCAGGTAAGGCTTTCCTACCAGCCCCCTATATAAAAACTATATAGAAATTGCATTTTATTTTTTTTTTTCAGAGAAGGTGTAAATGAGAGAAGTGATCTGATTAGTCGCTGTCGCGCAGGCACCATGACCGGTCAGTCCTTTCTGCCTGAGAGTCTCACAAATCTAATTCTTTGTCCCCAGGATGTTGTATTGTACTGCCTACAGCGAGATCAAGGTGACATCAACCACAGGGATAACGCTGGGTACACAGCCCTACATGAAGCTTGCTCCCGTGGATGGACATCCATCTTACAGATCCTCCTGGAGAACGGAGCAAATGTGAACTGCAGTGCACAGGATGGGACCAGGTGAGCTACAGCTCTGGCCGTAAATCTGTCTCCTCCTTGTTCTTTTGTGGGAGAAGTTGTACTTTTAATGGCACCTTTTTGGGTTCAATATAATGGATTGCAAAACTTTCGTGTGTGTTTACAGTGTTCACTATATGGTATAAATTACATCATTTTTATTCTCTGGTTCGTTACAATTACGTCGACACCAGATTGATATACTTGTAATCTTTTACTACATTTGCACAATAAAGCTGCTTTAAAAAAAATAATAATAATAATTGCTTTGTGGCGCCTTCTGAAGCTCGAAGCTTTTTTCATTTTTTTTTGTTAATGGAGCTGTTTTTTTTTTGTTTTTTTTTAATGGAGCTGCATTTTTTCATGTCATGTGCACATAAAAAATCCAAGATGCTGCATTTTTTTACACAAAAAAGGCGCACCAATTGAAAAAATGTACTAGCAAAAAAAAAAAGTGTCCTGAAGTTCAAAATTCCCAGACAGAAAAACATGAAGATTAGAAAAATACATCTTCTCCCAAGTTGAAAAAATAAATAAAAAAGTGATCCAAAAGTTATATGTGCCCCCAAATGGCACCAATAAAAACTAAAGCTTGTAGCATCCCCCCGACAGCTTTCGCTATAAAGAATCTCTTAACCAAATTCATGTGTAAATGGGGCCATATGGTGTTCACTGTGCTGGATAAATACCCTAGTAGAGATGCAAAGATGGCTGACCTGGGGGCATTCTTTATCACCCGACTGTCATGGAAACCCACCAGCACCCTGCAAGTCCCATCTCTCTGTCTAACTTCTTAAATAAACCTAAAGGTCCCTTTACATGGTACAACGATCTAGCAGATTGTTGGGAAGGAAGCGTTCCTTCCCGACAATCTGCTGATTGCTGGTGGAGGAGACCGCTGCATTTCCATTCGTCGATCTCCTCCAGAGTATGGGGAGGAGTGATCGTTCATGTCATCGCTCTTCCCCATACTGTTTTGTTGTTTCCCAGCAGAAGCTCGTCTTTAGACAGCGCGATCTGCCACCGGGAAACGATCGTTTCACTTATTCATTGGGTAATCGGCAGTGCATTTACACCGCAAGATCATCGCTAACGAGCATTTCTAGTAACTCTCGTTGGCGATAAACTGTTCAATTGTCGGCCAGAGTAAAGGGCCCTTATGGGGTTAATCTAATTGGATTGACGTTATCTTGTATCCCGGCCGCTGCAGCAGAGCATTAACTGTAATATACAGCTGACACGTGGCTATTGGAACACAGCTCGTTAACCCGCACCATCCCTGTGCTGTAGATGTACTTGGTTTTAAGTGCCAAACGTATGGCGGGTGTCACAATGGAGTTAAATGTCTAGTCTGAATGTTTTGCCCATCTTGCTTTGTATGATCTTGTAAATGTAAAATGAAGACCGTCTTACAATGTGAATGGTAAAGCTCAGTCACTTCTGCATTAGAGTCAAGCCTAAGCAGTCTACTATTCCCAGTGTGACCAGGGGCCTCCCAGGAAGCGCTCCGGCATGGCTATCTGCCCAGGCAACCTCCTTGTTTCCATAGAGATTATACAGGATGTGACATAGCAAGTAGGATCTGATAATTTATTGCCCTCTGGAGGGCATAGGGAGATCCGGGGGTTGGGGGGCATGTAGGCCGGGTTTTCTGCTTCACATATCATAGCGCTCATAGAATGGTCTAGCTTAATTGGATCTACATAATTAATGAGGATTGATGACGGATACTTTCATCCCATCTACTGACGTAGCCTCTATTTGTCAGTGTCAATTTACTGGCGCCCTGCAGGATAATGAAATCATCCACCCTGGCCTAGAACATGTCAAGATTTATATGTTTTTGTTTTTTTCTTTTTAATTCGCAAAAATTGTTTTTGTGCTAATGCATTTTAAACTTTTTGACAGGCCCATCCATGATGCAGTGGTCAATGACAACTTAGAAACAGTATGGCTCTTGCTGTCCTACGGTGCAGACCCAACGCTGGCCACATACTCTGGGCAGACGCCCATGAAACTGGCCAGCAGCGAAGCCATGAAGACGTTTCTGAGCGGTAAGGGTTTGTGTCCATGGGCCACTGTGTCCTTTATATGTGCAGTGTAAGGTTTTGCAACTTAGGGCTGTATTAGACCTGCAGATCAGCATTTCAATTGTTGGGAATTACATTTGCTTCCCGACAAATGCATGTTTGTCAGTGATGGAGAACGCTGCTGTTACATGTAGTGCTCTCCTTCACAGTAAGGGGAGGAGTGATTGCTAATGCCATCGCTTGTCCCCTTACAAAATCCTATGCCTGCAGCAGACTGTGATTAGACAGCAGGATCTGCCGCTGGCAAACAATGTTTTTGGCATATATAAAAAAAAAATGCAATTGCCCGGTGAGCAAGCATTTGCTCATTCACCGGATAATCAGCGGCTTTTTTACACAGGCAGATCATCGATAACGAGCTTTCCGATGAACACTTATTAGCGATGATCTGGTTGATTATTTGCAGGTCTAATACAGCCCTTAGTTAAAGGGGTTGTTTGCTTTTTACTATTGATGACCTATCCTCCAGATAAGTATCAATATCTGATCGACAGGGGTCCGACCCCGGCATCCCCACAATCAGCTGTTTGAAGAGAACGCAGCTCTCATATCAGCGCTGCCTTCTCTGCTCTGTTTACCCGCTCGCCACAACAATTGCAGTGGTGAGCAGGTGTAATTACAACTATGGAGTGCCTATTCACTTCTATGGGACTGCTCTGTCTGTTCAAGTGCATAGGAGGAAGCCTTCCCATGACGGGCGGACGCCATACTTGTAATTACACCTGCTTACTATTACAATTGCTGTGGCGAGCAGGTAAACCGAGCTGAGAAGGCAGCGCTCATATGAACGCTGCTTTCTCTTCTAACAGCTGATTGGTAGGGGTGCCAGGAGTTGGACCCCTGCCGATCTGATATTGATGACCTATCCTGAGAATAGGTCATCAAAAGGAAAAAGAGGACAAACCCTTTAAGTTACAAAACTTAAGTGCAACATATTTTAGTTTTTGTTTAAATTTGTAATCATTTTCAAGACCTCTTTTTAGCATCAGTAAATGGAAACCTTCTTTTAACATACTATCAGACCTGGAGAAAAAAAAATGTACTGCTAAAGTGTAGATTGGATACAATTGTAGCAAACTTCTGTAAGAAGTATTAGATCAGGACGTAATTTCAAGCCTTTGGGTGTACAAGAACATCTTTCCATTCACTGACAGCAGTCTTGCAAATGGTAAGGAATTGAAACACATAGTCCAGTAGAAAGCTGCAGAATGTGTCATTACAAAAATGCAGCTTTTTTTTATTTATTTATTTTTATTTTATTTTTTACATTCATACAACTATAAGCCTGGATACACACACTGTAGCCTAGAATTACTGTTAGGCCATGTTCACACATTTGTTTTATTTGTGAAGATGTCTGTCAAGGGTCCGATTTTGCCCCTTGTGTCCTCCATTTTTCCATGTGCACTGCCAGGCTGAAAAGGCGATTTCCACAGAATCTCCTACACTACTGACAGAACAGGGTTGCTATCTGTGTTCATATAGTGGTTTTCATGGATCCACAGTGTTTGGTCGCCACCATAGACCAAACTAGGCCTCTTTCACATGTCAGTGAATCACTTATGTGTGCTGTTCGTGTTCTCCATGGACAGCACACGTACACATTGACTTTAAACCCATTAACTTTATTGTTTTTATTTACACATCAGTGAAAAACCGCAGACACATGCACTACTTTGGTCCATGGTAAAGTCTGTGGGTCCATGAAAAATCACTGACACAACGCGGATGCCATCCGTGTTCTGTTAATGATTTTCCAGGACCATTGGAAGGAGATTCTCTGGAAACTAATATTCCGCCTAGCAATGTCTGTCGAATACAGATGACACATGGAGGGCAAAAAAATAGACACCAAAAATGGATCCTTCACTGACATTCCATCTTACCATGAATGACATCATGGACATATGAAAGAGGCCTCATACAGCCTTCGGCTACTTTCACTCCTGTGGTGTGAAACTCTGGCATGGCTGTTGTGGCAGACAAGGGTAGAATTTGTGTCCGTCCGGTTGTCCACTTGTTTGACTGAATGCATACGGATAAGGCCTCATGCACACGGCCGTTGTTTGGGTCCGCATCTGAGCCGCCGCTTTGGCGGCTTGGATACGGACCCATTCACTTCAATGGGGCCGCAAAAGATGAGGACAGCACTCCGTGTGCTGTCTGCATCCTTGGCTCTGTTCCGCGGCCCCGCAAAAAAAATATAACATGTCCTATTCTTGTCCGCACTTTGCAGACAAGAATAGGCATTTATATTGCCGTTCCGGCAACACGGGCGGCTTCGTTTTTTTTGCGGATCCACGGCCGTGTGCATGAGGCCTAAGTATAGTGGGGTCTGGCGGACATTCTGTCTGCATTTGGACTCATGCACACGGCCGTTGTTTTGGTCCGCATCCGAGCCGCAGTTTTGGCGGCTCGGACCCATTCACTTCAATGGGGCCGCAAAAATAATATAACCTGTCCTATTTTTGTCTGCACTTTGAGGACAAGGATAGGCAGTTATATTAAAGGCTGTCCGTGCCGTTCCGCAAATTGTGGAACGCACACGGACACCATCCATGTTTTGCGGATCCGCAATTTGCGGACCGCAAAACACACAACTGTCGTGTGCATGAGGCCTTTGGCAGTGCCGTCCTCGGAGAATTCCGGCGGGCTGTTCTCTTTTGTAGTCTTACTTTGTTTTTCTACTGATGCATAGTCAGTGAAAAAACAAGGATGTGTGATTACACACCCTCAAATAAGTGACTGCATGTGCATAAACAGCACATGTCTGTGATTCGCTGACTTTTTTATTGTCTTTTAAAGGGATTGTCGCATCTGAGATATTGGTGGCATATTCCTAGGATTTGGGACCCGCACCCATCTCTGGAACAGAGCTCCCAAAGTGAAGGACAGCGCACCGTGCATGTATTCATTTCTATGCGAACACTGAAAGTAACCGAGCTCTGGCTCGGCTATTTCCAGCAGTTCCATAGAATTGAAAGAAGTGACAGCTGTGCCTGCATGGTGCACCCTCCTTTACTTTGGGATCTCTGTTCTAGAGATAGGTGTGGGTCACAGAGGTAGGACTCGCATCTGTCTGACATTTGTGAGACAACCCCTTTAAACTGGGTAAACCTTTGGACAGGGGGTCTTTAAATGTGCAAGAATCAATCATTCTAGTGTATCAAGTTGTATGATAAATGTGGCATATTTATGTCACCTTTTAGGCCACTTTTGGATATGTTTTTAACAGCTTTTTGCATTCAGATGTCAATTTAAAGTTTTGTATCACAGAGAAAAAAAAAAATCCTATGACCTATATCAAATACGTTTAATTAAATAATTAAAACAAATAGAAAAGTTATAACAAAAACAACCCCTTATTTGATATTAAAATATTAGACATAATATCTGTGCAACTCATGGAGGCCACAGACGTAGATAACACAGATGCAGACATGAGACTTCTTGATGGGGGCCACAATGTATCATGAAAGATTTGGCCCTTCTAAGGCTACTTTCACACTAGCGCTTTCAATTCCGCTATTGAGAGCCATCATTTTAGTATTAGGCGGAGGTGTAGTGAGTGAAGGACGGCAGCAGGCGAGCGTCCTTCACTCACTGCGCCTAATACTAAAATGGACGGCGCAGGTGCGGGATTTGCGGGGCACGGAGGAGACTGAGGATGTCAATCACCTTTACAAGGGCGTGCCCAATGGTGAGAGGACTGAGCCTCTAAGTGCTGCAGCAACGCCCCACTAGCACCCTAGAGGCTCATTTGCATATTCTAAAAGTCATTATTTAGCGCGAACGGCGGCAGGCAGGGAGATATAAGTCATACAGTTATGTTCTGCTGACATTAGCACATCACTAATGTCAGCCAGCTACATAACGATTTTTCTGATGACAGAAACCCTTTAACCCCTAAATGCATAACACTGTACTAGTACGGCATTATGTGCAGGGAATTATATGGAGCAGGCTGCTGTGATCGGTCATTTACCCCTCAGATGCTGCGTTCAACAGCGGTCGTGGCGTCTGTGAGGTTAGGAAAAGGGATGTGTCTCCCTCTGCCTTCGGACCCATTGAAGTGAAAAGTTCCACATCCGTGATGCGGAATGCCCACGGAACGGCACCCGTGTTTTGCAGATCTGCAAATGCGGTCCGCAATACGGCAACGGGGCGCGCACGTCCGTGTGAAAGGGGCCTTAAAAGTTTAAATCGTCCCCACTTTCCCAATTTACATTATATATATATATATATATATATATATATATATATTACAGTACAGACCAAAAGTTTGGACACACCTTCTCATTCAAAGAGTTTTCTTTATTTTCATGACTATGACCATTGTAGATTCACACTGAAGGCATCAAAACTATGAATTAGCACATGTGGAATTATATACATAACAAAAAAGTGTGAAACAACTGAAAATATGTCATATTCTAGGTTCTTCAAAGTAGCCACCTTTTGCTTTGATTACTGCTTTGCACACTCTTGGCATTCTCTTGATGAGCTTCAAGAGGTAGTCACCTGAAATGGTCTTCACTTCACAGGTGTGCCCTGTCAGGTTTAATAAGTGTGATTTCTTGCCTTATAAATGGGGTTGGGACCATCAGTTGCGTTGTGGAGAAGTCAGGTGGATACACAGCTGATAGTCCTAATGAATAGACTGTTAGAATTTGTATTATGGCAAGAAAAAAGCTGCTAAGTAAAGAAAAACTAGTGGCCATCATTACTTTAAGAAATGAAGGTCAGTCAGTCCGAAAAATTGGTAAAACTTTGAAAGTGTCCCCAAGTGCAGTCACAAAAACCATCAAGCGCTACAAAGAAACTCGCTCACATGCGGACCACCCCAGGAAATGAAGACCAAGAGTCACCTCTGCCGCGGAGGATAAGTTCATCCGAGTCACCAGCCTCCTAAATCGCAGGTTAACAGCAGCTCAGATTAGAGACCAGGTCAATGCCACACAGAGTTCTAGCAGCAGACACATCTCTAGAACAACTGTTAAGAGGAGACTTGTGTGAATCAAGCCTTTATGGTAGAATATCTGCTAGGAAACCACTACTAAGGACAGGCAACAAGCAGAAGAGACTTGTTTGGGCTAAAGAACACAAGGAATGGACATTAGACCAGTGGAAATCTGTTCTTTGTTCTGATGAGTCCAAATCTGAGATCTTTGGTTCCAACCACCGTGTCTTTGTGCGACGCAGAAAAGGTGAACGGATGGACTCTACATGCCTGGTTCCCACCGTGAAGCATGGAGGAGGAGGTGTGATGGTGTGGGGGTGCTTTGCTGGTGACACTGTTGGGGATTTATTCAAAATTGAAGGCATACTGAACCAGCATGGCTACCACAGCATCTTGCAGCGGCATGCTATTCCATCCGGTTTGCGTTTAGTTGGACCATCATTTATTTTTCAACAGGACAATGACCCCAAACACACCTCCAGGCTGTGTAAGGGCTATTTGACCATGAAGGAGAGTGATGGGGTGCTGCGCCAGATGACCTGGCCTCCACAGTCACTGGACCTGAACCCAATCGAGATGGTTTGGGGTGAGCTGGACCGCAGAGTGAAGGCAAAAGGGCCAACAAGTGCTAAGCATCTCTGGGAACTCCTTCAAGACCATTTCAGGTGACTACCTCTTGAAGCTCATCAAGAGAATGCCAAGAGTGTGCAAAGCAGTAATCAAAGCAAAAGGTGGCTACTTTGAAGAACCTAGAATATGACATATTTTCAGTTGTTTCACACTTTTTTGTTATGTATATAATTCCACATGTGTTAATTCATAGTTTTGATGCCTTCAGTGTGAATCTACAATTTTCATAGTCATGGAAAGAAAGAAAACTCTTTGAATGAGAAGGTGTGTCCAAACTTTTGGTCTGTACTGTGTGTATATATATATATATATATATATATATATATATATATATATATATATATATATATATATATAGGCATTATTACAATAAATCCGCAAAAACAAAAAGATCCGCAAAAAAAAAAAATGATCCGCAATTTGTGGACCGCAAAACACATACGGTCGTGTGCATGTAGCCTTAGGGCTCATGCACACGACAGTATTGCTTTTTCAGTGTTTTGCGGTCCGTTTTTTACGGATCCGTTTTGTTTCCTTTCTGTTTTTCCGTATGCCATATACAGTATACAGTAATTACATAGAAAAATTGGGCTGGGCAAAACATTTTCAATAGATGGTTCAGCCGGAACGGATACGGAAGACATCGGATGCATTTCCGTATGTGTTCCGTTTTTTGGCGGGCCCATTGACTTGAATGGAGCCAAGCACCGTGATTTGCGGACAAGAATAGGACATGTTCTATCTTTTCACGGCACGGAAATGCTGAAACAGAATGCACACGGAGACACTTCAGTATTTTTTGCTGAACCATTGAAATGAATGGTTCAGTATATGTACCGCTTACTGAACTATAGTATACTGAAGGCAAAATACTGTCGTGTGCATGAGCCCTAACAGTGATCAAAAAGTTGTAAGCACCCCAAAATCATACCAATAAAAACTATTTTGTCACTCAAAAAACAAGCCCTCATACAACTCTGTAAACTGAAATATAAAAAAGTTATAGCTGTCAGAAAATGGCGATGCAAAGAAGATTTTGATATTTTCATAAAGTAATAAAACAAAATAAATACAATACAAATTTGGTGTTGCTGTAATCGTATTGAGCCGCATAATAAGGACTCCATGTACGTTTTAGCGCACATTGAATGCCATAATGTTAAACCCAAAAAACCTTGGCGGAATTGTTCCCCCCCCCCCCCCCCCCCCCCAATTTTAACTGGTTCCATTAAAAAAGTGAACGGAAAAATAAAAACATTACGGCTATTGGAATGAAAAATGAAAATAGGCTCCGTCTTTAAGGGGTTAACTTTTGGGTCCCATTCTCTAGATAGGTGTGGCTCCCACTTCTGGGACCTGCACCTGTCTGATGGCATCTCTGAATGATATGTCATCAATGTTCCAGATGGGCCAACCTCTTTAAGGTTAATCCTGATACGTTCTGAATCGTTACCAATAAATGGTGACTTTTTATTTGTGCATGATTAGATAGCATGATCTATACGAGTGTATTACTGTAGTGCAGCGGTGGCATGAAGCGCACGGCATCATAGCAACCAATGACACCGTGCACTTCTGCTGTCAGCAGGAATCCCAGCCGGGTTACCACGGACCGCTCTCGGCCGTGGAACACGGCCGTGTGCATGAGGCCTTTATCAGATAGCATGTTTGAGCTCTGCAGAAATAGAATGTCTGAATTGGGGGGGTCAGAGGATGCATTTTTGCCCTTCTCACTTTTATATCCACTCTGCACCTTTAGATTACCTCTCTGATCTGCGAGGACGTTCTGATGGGGACCCGCGAGCATCCTGGGACCTCTATAGCAGCTCTGTATTAGGTAAGTTTTTTATTTATTTTTACCCAGTGGGTGGACCCCCCCCCCCCCCCCCCCCCCCGTTCAGATACTTATCCTCTATCCTGTGGCTTGGGGATAGGTAATATCTACAAGAAATCTGATATACATCATATAACCATGGTTCTAACCTGTTGTTTTTCTCCAGCTGTTATGAAACCACAAGTTCCATGATGCCCTGACAACCTGCAGCTCTGCACTAGGACTGCAGAAGAGCCAAAGGTTACAGAATGCAATGTCCTAACCACTCTGACTTGTTCTGTCGTCTTAGATCCTAAGGATGAGATTGGCCATGACATCCTCTTAGATGCTTCTGAGACTTCTAAGGAGGAGGAGGAAGGGGAGAAGCAGCAAGAGGAAGACAACTTTTTGTTTGAGTTTTCAGACGCGCCGCTCATTTCCTGCTACAACTTGCACGTCTCACTAACCAGCGGGTAAGTTTTGGCTCCTTACCAGGCTTAATCATGCAACCAAATTCGGCTGTTTTAGTACCGTAGGCTATAGTTCTCTGCGGTAAAGCTCAGGTTTTGCCACAGTTTGGATTTTATAAAATGCCTTTTGGATGAAAATTGTGAAATTATTAGGGCATGGTTCCAGCAGTGTCACATACTGGAACAGGGCACAGTTTTCCATAGATTCAGTCCTAGGGTGTTTCTTTAACCCCTTCCCGACATATGACGTAATAGTACATCATGGCGGCAAATGACTATTAAGTCACGGTGATCGGGTGGGCACCAGAGTGGTGCATGCCCGATCACTGCAGGGGCCCAGCAGTCCCTGATAGCCGGGCCCCTGCTGTATTCGCCGGCATCGCTGTAAAAGCCGATGCCGGCAAATTAACCCCTTCTATGCCGCAGTCAACGCTGACCGCAGCATAGAAGGTGCATGTGGCGGGTGAGGAAGCCCATCGGGTCCCCGTGCTTCTGTGGCGGGGACCCGATGGGTGACAAGGCAGCTTTTTAACCCCTCCTTCCCTGTTTTACAAAGCATTCTGTATTAAGAATGCTATTATTTTCCCTTATAACCATGTTATAAGGGAAAATAATAAAATCTACACAACACAACTTTCGGGTTTGGGTACCAAACATGCCGATTTTTCTCACGCGCGTGCAAAACGCATTAAAGCGCTTTGCACTCGCGCAGAAAAATCGTGCATTTTCCCCGCAACACACCCGCATCTTATCCGGCCCTCACGCGACACCCGTGTGAAAGAGGCCTAAGCCTTCTAACATCCTAAAAAAATAAAATGATGCCAACATAAAGTAGACATATGGGGAATGTTAAGTAAGGTATCACTTTCTGTTTGAAAAGCAGAGAAATTGAAATTTTTAAAATAGTGAATTTTTTAAAAATTTGGGTAAATGTGGGATTTTTTCATAAATAAAGGTGAAATATATTGACTCAAATTTATGACTATCATGAAGTACAATGTGTCAAGAGAAAACATTCCAAAGTTATTACCACATAAAGTGACACATGTCAGATTAGCAAAAAATGTCCTGGGCAGAAGGGGTTAATGACCAGTGTGTTTCAGTCCTAAATGACCAGACACGTCTCAGCGATTTTGCGCACGTGGTAATTTAAAAACCTCAATATTTTTTTTTTTACTGGGCTACAAATTAAGTTTTGTTCCACAATGTTTTTGCACATTTTATAGAGAAATAGGGGGTCATTTACTAATCTGAAATATGCCTAAATTAGGTGCGTCGCTATCTGCGACTTTTCCCCCCTGACGTCAGGTCTAAAATTGTGTGCATGGGGTGGGAAAGGGAAGGGCCGGCAGGTTTATCTCATCGGACAAGAATAGGACATGTTATATTTTTTTAGCGGGGCCACGGACAGCACACAGAGTGCTGTCCGCATCTTTTGCGGCCCCATTGAAGTGAATGGGTCCGCATCCGACAGGGCTCCAGATGGTGACCAAAATGGTCGCCAATGCGACTTAGAATTTACAAATTGCGACAAGATTTTTTAGTCTTGTCGCCATTTGCGACTAGACCCACCCGCCGCAGCTCTGCAGTTAAATACAGAGGCGGGGCACAGGAGATGATAGTTCTCTCCCTTCCCCCTGTGCTGCTGCCGCCGCCAATAAGACGAGAGACAGCAGGAGGAGGGGAGGGGCAGTGGCCACTGCGCCACCAATGAACATAATGGACCTGTTAATACAGGTGCCGGAATCAAATAGCCGGCACCTGACCTCTATGACCGGGAGCTGCGATCCGCTGCAGTTAACCATTCATGTGTCGCACCTGCAGCGGATCGCAGCTCCCTGTCATAGAGGTTAGGTGCCGGCTATTTGATTCCGGCACCCGCCTCCTGTATTTGTATTAACAGGTCCGTTATCTTCATTGGTGGTGCAGTGCGCCCCCTTTACCCCCCCCCCAACACCTCAGTATTAAAGTCATTGGTGGTGCAGTGGCAGTTCTGATCGGAGCCCCAGCTGTGTAATCCTGGGGCTCCGATTGGTTACCATGGCAGCCAGCACGCTCCTGAAGCCATGGCTGCCATGGTCAGCTCCCTGCTGCCGTGTGCACTATGCACAGGGAAGCAGGGAGAGTGTGATGTCCTATTCACCCTGATAGATCTCTATTAGGGTGAATAGGACAAGGGTTCCAGCCTCTAAGGGGGCTAATAGTAAGTACAAAAAAAAACACTATAATATTACGTTTAAATCCCCCCTTTCCCAATTTTACATATAAAATATATAAACAATTAATAAATAAACATATTACCTAGCGCTGTGTCCGAAAAGTCCAAACTATTAAATTATGAAAAAATATCTCCTATGCGGTGAGCGCCATAACAGAAATAAATAAATAAAAAAAAATGCAATTTGCCATTTTTTTGTCACCTTGTCATCCCCAAAAATAGGATATGACTTTTTTTTTTTTTGTCCGCGTGGTATTGAGTATCGCAATACTTTTTTATAGGGACGAAAGCGAATCAAAATTTTGGTATCGAAACAACTCTACGCCGATCTGATCGGCCTAGCGTTGTCACGATATCAAAATTTTGATTCGGTTTCGATTTGGCTCCTAAATTTTTCAGTTCAGGAGCCAATGGCTACTAGGTATTTTTTTTAGTCTGGAGCACTGATCCATGCCGCCGTTTTGATACGGACCAAAACAACGGCCGTGTTCATGAGGCCATTGAATGTATATGGGCAGTATGTTTAACTGCGTAACGTCCAATGTAGACTAAAATGTGTATGGCCGTATGTGAAGCAATCGTTCACCAGATCACTGGTTGTATTGCGTGAACAGCTTTTCAGCCACCAACCAGCTTCTAATGTGAATGGCCAACTTCAATGACCCTTTCGGTGCTTTGCCAAATTGGCAATTATTGTGTTGATACAGGTCTTTATTCACACATGTTTATCTAACTGGAAGGTGATTTATATCAATACAATGTCCCTATGACCACAGCATTGGTAGGAAGTGTGGTCATGAGGACTCGGAGAAGCAGCCTAAATGTCAGGTGAATTCACACATGGCAGATTTGCTACAAATCTGATCTGAATGGTGCCTGTAAAAATCCATGTGATTTTTTTTTTTTTCAGAAGCACCCCTGTTCAGGTGAATGATTTTCATTCACAGAAATGGGTGAATCCATCCTTGTCATCTTACTTATTAAGTTAGGCTACTTTCACACTCGCGTTTTGGGCGGATCCGTCATGGATCTGCAGAAACTGATCCGTTACAATAATACAACCGCATGCAGCCGTCATGAAGGGATCAGTTTGTATTATCTGTGTAACATAGCCAAGACGGATCCCTCATGAACTCCATTTAAAGTCAATGGGGGACGGATCCGTTTTCTACTGTGCCAGAAGCGGAATGGAGACTGATCTGATGCATTCTGAGCGGATCCCTTTCCATTCAGAATGCATTAGGGCAAAACTGATCCATTTTGGACCGCTTGTGAGAGCCCTGAACGGATCTGACAAACGGAAAGCCAAAAACACCAGTGTAAAAGTAGCCTAAGAAGTAAGTTATGAAAAACTTTTCATGACAGCCAAGTGATGTTGTATATGTCATGTCAGGCAGTTTAGCATTTAGATCAACGGTCTGAAGTCTGGCAGGGCATGATTGGAGTTATACCAAGAGTGTTAGGCTGAATGCACACGGCCGTAGACGCACAGAAAGTGCTAAAAAGTATCTCAATTGTACTGCAATTAAAAAAACTGACAAAATATTTAAAACCAGTCAGTGCAAAGCAATGTGAAAAAGGGGTGTTCAAGATGTCTACCACTTATAGAACAGGATAACACTGCCAAATATAGTATACTGATATCTACAAATGGTGCCCCATCATTATATTACACAGTATACAAGGCAGGTGCCGTGGCATATCGAGAACCACACCTGACGCCGTTTACAAAATGAGTCTTAGATGAAGTGGAACGCATTAGGTGTGGTGGGTGTTTCTCAACATGCCATGGCACATGCCTTGTATACTGTGTAATATTTTGATGGGGCACCATTTGTAGATATCAATATACTTAGGGCTCATAGTCTGGGCGACGGCATCATCTCCCGGGCTGACCGCAGCCTCTCTGACTGTATCCTGGTGATCTATTATACAGTCTCTATCTGTGTACTCACGTGAGGATGATCCGATAGCAACTGACTGTATCATAAATCATGAGCCCTTATATATTTGTCAGTGTTAGGGTCCATTTACACGTCCGTGAGTGTTTTGCGGATCCGAAATGTGCGATCCGAAATTTGCGGACCGCACATCACAGACACTATAATAGAAAATGCCTTTTCTGGTCCGCAATTGCGGACAAGAATAGGACATGTTCTATTTTTTTCAGGAACGAAATTGTGGATCCCGAAAAAACGGATGCGGATCCAGGAAATGTGGATTTGCATCTGTTCCAGCCCCATTGAAAGTGAATGGGTCCACAAATAGCGGAACGAATGTTGACCCAAATTACGGACGTGTGAATGGACCCTTATTCTGTCGCATAAGCGGTATGCATCCTAAACACCCCGTTTTTATGCTGCTGTTCACTGACTGGTTTTTAATAGAGATAATTGGTAAATAAGTTGTAATCTCTCCTACAAGTTGGGAGCCACGTTTGATATATTGACGTTGTAGATAATGCTGACCTCTTGTGGTCAGTTGTAGAATTTTTTTGATTTTCTGTGTAAACTTCTGGCCTTGCTTGGCTAAGGAAATTGTTAGGGTCGGGTTAACCCCTTAGTGACCACACACATTTTTTAAAAATTGCATTCCAAGAGCTATAACTTTTTGTTTTTTCATCAGTGTACCTTTATGAGGCCTTATTTTTTGCAGGGCAAGCTATAGTTTTTAATGCATCATTTTGGGTACATATAATTATTGATTAACACCACTATCTGTCTTAAACCCCCTTTTGTTTACATCAGTAAAAAGGCGTATAGGTGGTCACTAAGGGGTCCGGTCCTGTCAAACCTGCAGCAGGTGGTCACTTCTTCAGTTGTAGGGACAGCCCCCACAGGGGAAGAAGTCCTGCTAATGAGATGAATCAGTTGTCACGTGGGAGCACTGTGGATGTCACTGTTATGGGGGGCACTGTGGAGGTCACTGTTATGGGGGGCACTGTGGAGGTCACTGTTATGGGGGGCACTGTGGATGTCACTGTTATGGGGGGCACTGTGGAGGTCACTGTTATGGGGGGGGGCACTGTGGAGGTCACTGTAATGGGGGCACTGTGGAGGTCACTGTAATGGGGGCACTGTGGAGGTCACTGTAATGGGGGCACTGTGGAGGTCACTGTAATGGGGGCACTGTGGAGGTCACTGTAATGGGGGCACTGTGGAGGTCACTGTGGAGGTCACTGTTTTGGGGGGCACTGTGGAGGTCACTGTTATGGGGGGCACTGTGGAGGTCACTGTTATGGGGGGCACTGTGGAGGTCACTGTAATGGGGGCACTGTGGAGGTCACTGTAATGGGGGCACTGTGGAGGTCACTGTGGAGGTCACTGTTTTGGGGGGCACTGTGGAGGTCACTGTTATGGGGGGCACTGTGGAGGTCACTGTTATGGGGGGCACTGTGGAGGTCACTGTAATGGGGGCACTGTGGAGGTCACTGTAATGGGGGCACTGTGGAGGTCACTGTAATGGGGGCGCTGTGGAGGTCACTAATGGGGGCACTGTGGAGGGCACTGTAATGGGGGCGCTGTGGAGGTCACTGTAATGGGGGCACTGTGGAGGTCACTGTAATGGGGGCACTGTGGAAGTATTTTAACCACACATAAACAACAAATGAAGTGTGTGTGTGTGTATATATATATATATACGGCGGTAGTGTAATAATATTTAATACTATTGCTCAGAACTCTGCACTGAATAGTATTGATGTGAAATCGCTGTTCCGTCCTGCAGTGCTGTTATCATGTAGTCATGTTTGTAATACAGATCATATTGATTAGATATTATGTAAATCAATATTGACAGACATAATGAATTGTAAAACCTACCCACAAATCCAGTGCAGATTTTTTCGGTGGGATCCTTCATTGTTTACTTTGGATATAAATCTGCTGATGGTCATGTGATGGACACTCAGGTGCTGTGTGGATACGCCACAGAAACAGGGCCCATTAACTAATTTAACCATCAATAACAGCTGATAGACATTAATGGCCCTTGTTCTGCAGCGACATAGAATAATGGCTGCACGGGAGATTGTCCACCCATGGGACGGGTGTTTGAGTGTCAGAAGCATAAAAGATGTATTTTCACTTATCTATTTGATAAAAAAATTGTGAAAAATGGAATCCCTAATTGTCACAAAAACATCACAAATTCTAGCCATGACCAGTGCATGCAAAAAATCTGAATTAAAGAGGTTTGCCCATACCAGACATGGATGGCATATTGCTGCGATATGCAATCAAGTCAGATGGGTGCGGGCCCACCTCTGAAACCTTCTTCTGTTTCTGGAACGTGGCCCCTGAAGTTAAGGAGCTCCCCATTCACTGCTATTGTAGTTCTGAATGTGCACGGCTATTTTCAGAAGTCCCATAGTGGTGAATGGAGAGCTTAGTTACCTCACATGGCATAGCCTAGCAAAATACCTTCAATGGCTTAGATCAGCATACCCCTTTAAGGTCCCAAACAAATTATTTCACGCTATAGCCTTTCCCTTTGCACATTAAGAGATTCCGATAAATATATGGTTAGCCTAAATCAGTGTAAACTACATCTACACTGACCAGAAATATAAACACTTTCGGTTTTGCTCCCATTTTGCATGAGCTGAACTCAAAGATCTGAAACATTTTCTACAGACACAAAAGACCCATTACTCTCAAATATTGTTCACAAATCTGTCTAAATCTGTGTTAGTGAGCACTTCTCCTTTGCCGAGATAATCCATCCCACCTCACAGGTGTGGCATATCAAGGTGCTGATTAGACAGCATGAATATTGCACAAGTGTTCCTTAGACTGCCCACAATAAAAGACCACACTGAAATGTGCACCGTTTTGCCTTACAGGAGGGGTCAGAAAACCAGTCCGTATCTGGTGTAGCCAGCATTTGCCTCACTCAGTGCAACACATCTCCATCGCATAGAGTTGATCAGGTAGTTGATTGTGGCCTGTGGAATGTTGGTCCACTCCTCCTCAATAGCTGCGAAGTTGCAGAATATTAGCAGGAACTGGAACACGCTGTAGTATAGGCAATTGCAGACAAGAATAGGACATGTTCAATTCTTTTTCAGGAACGGAATTTCGGATCCCGAAAAAACTGATGCGGATCCCAAAACTGCGAATGCGGATCCCGGAAATGCGGATTCACATCCGTTCCAGCCCTATTGAAAATAAATGGGTTCGCAAATTGTGGAATGAATGCGGACCCAAATTACATATGTGTAAATGGACCCTGAGACAGATTTGTGAACAATATTTGAGAGTAATGGGTCTTTTGTGTATGTAGAAAATGTTTCAGATCTTTGAGTTGAGCTCATACAAAATGGGAGCAAAACCGAAAATGTTGCGTTTATATTTTTGGTCAGTCACATTCATGATCCACTTCATTCATTTTCTTTTTTCATTAACAGGCCCAGTAACTGGTTCCTGGTCTCCGATGTGCTCAAGAGGCTGAAGTTATCCTCCCGAATATTCCAAGCTCGATACCCGAACTTTGAAATTGCCAGCATGCAGAAGAAGGAGTTTAACAGACAGGTGTTCACCAGCCAGATCCTCACGCACACCGAGGGAATGGACCTCTGGCCGCAGGACTGTGGAGAAATGGTAGAGCTAGTGAAATACGACCCTGAACTGATCAGACTCCTGGGCTCCTCTGTGGAATTCCAGTGTGTCAACAGCTGACAAACAACCCGAGTTTGTGTCCAAGACCCTTCAGCTGCATCAGAGGCAATAACACAGAGCGAGGAAAGACGGCTCCCGCAGCGCCTGCACCGGTGAATGCAGCTCTGGGTTGTGCCCTTTTGTTTCCAGGCTACCTGCAATCACTCATCTGTTCTATGCTTCTACTGTGGTGATGAGATTATACGCACAGTATCGGAGGGTGGTGAGGAACTCCGCTACATTATCACCACACCACTGAAAGGATCCTTCTTTCATCCGCCATGTTTGTCTTGTTCAGACTCTCTTATGTTCAGACATCTATGAAATTAATTTTGTGTTCAATGAGTAATGCACTGGTTCATCCGTAGACATTATGGATAAACCGACCCGACTCGGGCTCACCATACAC
The DNA here is from genome assembly GCF_014858855.1 of Bufo gargarizans. Taxonomy (NCBI): domain Eukaryota; kingdom Metazoa; phylum Chordata; class Amphibia; order Anura; family Bufonidae; genus Bufo; species Bufo gargarizans. The sequence goes on along the minus strand of NC_058088.1, from coordinate 60,036,239 downwards.
AAGGATAGACAATCATGGTTCCGCTGTCAGGAGAGACTTGCAGCCACAGCCAAGGAGAAATTTACAGAATTTTTTTTAAATCGGTCCATTTATCAAATATATACTTTAAAACTAGTTTTGATGACAAGGAGGATCATGGAAGCAGGGTTGACCAGGCACGAGCCACCTAAACTGCAGGAACACGGTCTTCTACTGGCTCCAAGCATTGTGCGCGCCTACTGATAACACTTAACATAGGGAGACTGCCGGGATTTACCCAGGACAAGTCGAACAGCCCCGAGTGCTGACGGATACAACCACTGGGTGTGGCAGAAGCTTATCCCAGACGTTCAGGCCTCGCCCACACCACTAGATGCTTCAGTCCGTGGCGAAACCATAGGTCGCATGGCTAAAGACCGGGCAGGAGGAAACATGTGTGATTGTCCTCAGGGCTCCTCTTCCCGCTTCATCCAATGCTTCTTACTTTTTATAGTAAATGCTAATTTTAAAAAATAAAAAAAGCTATTTGGAGTGAAAGAAGAAAAAAAAAATACAAAAAAGTGTGTGACTGTTCGCTTCCTGGAAAGGAAAAGCTAACGATAAGTAAAAAATGAAATAACAAAAGTCCCTCCTGTGTTGTGGGGCGCAGGCTGTGTGTCACGCCATGAAACACACGGCACTTTACCTTCTTTTGAACTGAGTTTTTTTTTTTTCTTTTTATTGTAAATGGTACAGTTTTATTGTACGGGTGCTAAAAAAACAAAAATACAGCAAAAAAATATTGATTTGAAGGCTTGGACAATCCATTATTCACAGCATATACATAAAATATTTTACCTGTTTTGACCATCTATCTATTTGTAAATGTTTTGGGTAATCTGAAGCAGTTTCCCGATTTCATCAGCAGTTCTGAAAAATAATAATCTTCCAGTTTAAAGTTTAATCATTGTATAATGTAAAGTTCTGCAGCTTTCTAATACTGTGCGTCAGTTCTTCCCGTTTCCAAGATCTCTGTTTGCCGTGCACCTATATGAGCCAGACCTGATCATGAAAAGTTTCTAGCCTCTAGACATAAGAATGTTCCCATTCCCTCAACGCAAGCAGAGATGTTGAAAATGGTGAGAAACAAAGTGTATCATGAAAATCTTTTCAACTTTCTAAGGCTACTTTCACACTCGCGTTTTGGGCAGATCCGGCATGGATCTGCAAAAACTGATCCGTTACGATAATACAACCGCATGCATCCGTCATGAACTCTATTAAAAGTCAATGGGAGACGGATCCGTTTTCTATTGTGCCAGATTGTGTCAGAGAAAACTGATCTGTCCCCATTGACTTACATTGTGGATCAGTTTGGCTCAGTTTCGTCAAACAGACAGCAAAACGCTGCAGGCAGCCTCCAGAGCGGAATGGAGACTGATCGGAGGCAAACTGATGCATTCTGAGCGGATCCTTTTCCATTCAGAATACATTAGGGCAAAACTGATCCGAGTGTGATAGTAGATTGTATAATCATTTAAGCTTTATTTACAGAAAACCTTTTATTAAGGGCTCATGCACACGGCCGTGTTTGACGTCCGTGAAACCACGGGCTGGATTCCTGCTGAGAGCAGGAGCGCACAGCGTCATTGGTTGCTATGACGCCGTGCGCTCCATGCTGCCGCCGCAATACAGTGATACACTGGTATGATCTATACTAGTGTATTACTGTACTGTGGCGGCAGCAGGGAGCGCACGGCGTCATAGCAACCAATGACGCCGTGCGCTCCTGCTCTCAGCAGGAATCCAGCCCGTGGTTCCAACGGCTGTCAAACACGGCCGTGTGCATTCGGCCTAAGGTTGATAATATTGCCGATCGTCCCTTTTACTCCACTGCCTCTTAAAAGGGCTGTCTGGGCAATAACACTTAAAAAAAAGGGTCAGAATGCTGTTGACACAGTAAATGTGCCGCTCAGCCAGTCACTGGCTGCAGCAGTGACCCGGCTGAACTGCGATTGACTGAGCAGCATATTTCCTGTTCTGAGAGGGACACGTAAGTAGAGAGGAGCGGTGGAGAATCTGGAAAGCATCAGAATGGGAGAGGTGGAAGATCGGTGAGGTCTGACTTGACAGGTGGGGTTCGGCAGTCCAGTGAAGACAGCCTGCTGGAATAGAGTGGTGGGAAGCAGGTAAGTAAATGATATCGCTGGGTGGAGGAATGTAAAAAACAAAAAAAATATTCTGGAAACCCCTTTAATGCTGATCTCGGGTATCATGGCTGCCGGTGATATTGACATTTTGTCTGTACTGGCTTCTGTATAGAAGTGGTTCATAGAGAAGATTCATAGGAAATAGTATTGAGAGTGACCTGTATGCATCAGAAATACCGTTTGTAAGTGATGCCACTTCTAGACATGGAAGAGTACTTCTCGAAAAATGACTAGGATAACACGCTAGCTAATCTTTAGGGAGATTTAAGTCAGGGTGGTGATATGGAGTATAACCAATATTTTATGTGGATAAAATGTCCACTGATATCAGGGTAGAAACCCCGGTCAGACAGGACATATAACATTAAGGCCGAATGCACACGGCCGTGTTCCGCGGCTGAGAGCGGTCCGTGGTATGACGGGCTGGATTCCTGTTCAGAGCAGGAGCGCACGGCGTCATTGGTTGCTATGACGCCGTGCGCTTCATGCTGCCACTATACGAGTGTATTACTGTACAGCAGCGGCGGCATGAAGCGCACAGCGTCATAGCAACCAATGACGCCGTGCGCTCCTGCTCTGAACAGGAATCCAGCCCGGCATACCACGGACCGCTCTCAGCTGCGGAATACGGCCGTGTGCATTCGGCCTAAGAGACAGAGGTAATAAATATAAATATACACTACTCACAAAAAGTTAGGGATATTTGTGTTGTGGGTGAAATTTCAGGATGAACCTAAAATGCACTTTAATTTTTACAGGAGAACTTAATGTGACCTTCTCTCACCTTCTGAATGCACATGTCCAGCTGTTCAAGTTGCACAACTTGCTGTTCTCTAACAAAGAGCTTAACTGCAAATTTCAAAACAGGTGTTTAATCCATGAATGGCCCATTAACTTTCCTGGTTCAATTCGAATTGGTATTTAAACAGTCCTCCTCATCATGCTATTCACATTTTGACATCATGAGACCAAGACGACATCTAACAATTGATCAACAGTACCTCGCCATTGTGAGGCTTCCAGCAGGATGAACTCAGATGGAAGTGACCACTGAGCTTAGAGTGTCATCAGCAGGTTGTATCAGAGATGCAGAGACTGGAAGAGTCACAGAAAGGCAGAGAAGTGGACATCCTTTGGCCACATCCCACACTGATGACCACTTCATTGTGAACAATGTCCTGCAGAATAGGATGCTGAATGCCACACAACTCCAGGCACATTTAAGGGAGGCGAGAGGTACCCAAGTGTCGCATCAGACCATTCAAATTGTTTACATCAGCGTGGTCTGCGTGCTAGATGACCTGAAAGGGTACCTGACCACAGGCATAATCGTCTTGCATGGTCCAGGAAGCATCTACGTTGGACGAGGGACCAGTGGGCCTCAGAGCTGTTCACTGATGAAAGTTGATTCGCGCTGAGCAGAATGATGGCCACCAACGATGTTGGACGTGGTGGTGTTACATTATGGACAGGTGTGTCTAGTCAATAAAGAATACACTGTGAATGGTCCAGTGACAAGCCCATACTACTAGAATACCATCATTAATCCGGTCATTGTGCCTCTGCATGAACAACACAGGTCTAATTTCATCTTCATGGAGGACTGTGCCAGCTCATCGAGGTCGCATCATTAGGGAACGGCTGCTGGAGACTGGGGGACCTCAAATGGAGCGGCCTGCACTTTATCCAGACCTGAATCCCATAAAAAAAAAAAAAAGATCTGCTGAGTCGCTGTGTAGAAGCTCGTAACTCTGTACCCCAGAACCTCAATGACCTGAGGGCCACCCTTCAAGAAGAGTAGGATGCCATGCCTCAGCAGACAATAAGGCGACTTGTGAACAGCAGGAGACGTCGTTGTCAAGCCGTAATTGATGCTCAAGGCCACACGACAAGTTATTGAGACGCTGCACTAGAGTTGGCTTTTGTTTCAATAAATTGTTTGAGATAAGGAAATCACCATTGCTGCTTCTACTTAAATGCCCGACGTTTATGACCTAATACCACTGCAGCGGGAACTTTTTACGTTTTCCATAAATTTCACCCGAAAGTCAAAAATCTCTAGTGTATGTGCTGACTGCCGATAGCAGGGTCAATAAGAACATCAAACTTCATGGGAAATACATTGATATAAGAACAAGTAGTATATTAATTAAACACATGAGTTATGCGGTAAATAGAACTGAAATCAACAACCGCAGGCAAACGCCGCTAGAAGACGATTGGTTGCCATGAAAACGACAAACATAAGCTGTCTGTAGCTGTCTCCTGCTGTGAACCATCTCTCAATGCTGCATGTTTTCAAGATAAGGCCTCTTGCACACAAATGTATTTTCGTTCCGTTCTTTTTTGCAGACCGTATACGGAACCATTCATTTCAATGGGTCCGCATAAAAAAGTGTGCATTCCGTTTCTGTATTTCCGTTCCCCAAAAAAATAGAACATGTCCTATTATTGTCCGCAATACGGACAAGTATAGGGGCCAGCTGTTCCGTTCCGCAAAATACGGAATGCACACGGATGTCATAATACATACGGTCGTGTGCAAGAGGCCTAACATTGTAGAAGACCTACACTAGAAAAAAAAGTCGGCCGCGTATATGTGATGGTGTCAGTACCAAGGGTGAAATCTGAGGCAAATCCACAGTGGATTCACTACGTCTGGCCACATCCCTTGGCTATCTGCACACCTTGCGGATTAAGCCTCATTCACTCGTCAGTGTTTTGGTCAGTGATTTCCATTAGTGATTGGAGCCAAAACAAGGATTGGAGCCTCCACAGACATAAGGTATAAGGGAAAGATCTGCACCTGTTCTGTGTTAAGACCCGCACCTGGTTTAGGCTCAAAATCACTGATGGAAATCACTGACGTGTGAATAAGGCCTTCTGCACAGTTTTCTGCACAGATTCTTGTGTGGAAAAAACCGTAGCATAATGCCTCATTCACATGTCAGTGTTTGGTCAGTGATTTCCAGGATCCAAAGGGTCCAACCTCCTGAGAACGAGGGTCCCCTAGTCCCCTCTCTGTACGGAGTGGTCCTTTGCATGTTGGTCCACTGCTTCGTACACGTCCATGGGGCTGATGTCTAAATCAGCCCCCTAAAAGTGATTGGAGACTGAAAGGCGCACTAACAGAGGGGACTCGGTTGTCAAGGGCTTTAGAGGTTGATCCCTTGTGATCCGATCTCACGTATCGGATAAATTAACTTTTTAGAAATAGAAAATGTGCTCGGAATGTCATATAAAATTAATTATAGTTTAGATTCCTTTTGCTCTCCCATGCGCTGGTGCCACAGTCCCCACCACATCGTGTTTAATGGAAGCAGTCCACTCTACATGGTTTTTGGGATGAGCTTGATACAGGGAAAACGGTCTGCTGTGCGGCTTCTCTCGGTCCTGCTCGGCTTGACAGACACGTTTTTTTTCTCTATTTGCCTTTAGTAGAGACCTGTTAGTCAAGTGGAGGAGGGTCGGGAACACAGCCGAGTCTTCTCTATGCCTGCCTCGATTTTAGAACTGGGAAACATGGGGGTAAATTCTTTAATTTGGTGCATAATGTCACATGAGTGTTAGAACTATTTATGTGCAAAAAGAATAAACCACCGTGCTGAGCTTGTGCCTGTTTGTTTTCCACCTTGACAGAGCGTGTGGCTGAGCTTAAGAGGGGGTGTGATTTAATTAGTGACTTGTGCAAAAATATCGCCACAGAATTGTGTAATGTTACAGAAAAACGCCTAGCGTGCACCAAAAGATTGGGGCATTTTTAGAATGCCTTTCTAAACATTCAACACCTATCTCTCCTGACTCCCACATACGCGGCCAAACACATATAAGTATTCAGCGGAATACTTTTGGGGTAATTTATCAAACTGGTGTAAAGTAGAACTGGCTCAGTTGCCCATAGAAGCCAATCAGATTCCACCTTTCCTTTTTGACAGCTCGTCTGGAAAATGAAAGGTAGAATCTGATTGGTTGCTATGGGCAACTAAGCCAGTTCTACTTTACACCAGTTTGATAAATTACCCCATTTATTCTATCGTTGTTGGCTAACTAGAAAAAAATCTGTTTGGAGAGAGGAGAAAGCTGCTGTCCGACACCTTTGGCGTTGGCTTATCTCCCAGTAAAGCAAGAGGTGAACATTTTCGCCGATCCTTCTCTAACAGACTTTCATCTGACAATACACTAATGTGTATGGGGGCCTTTAAGCCTGATAATTAGGGTTGAGCGAAGGGCGTATGGGCGGCAGTCTACAAGTGAATACCGGGGGAGCAGGACCGTGTCTGTGGCTGATCGCTGCCATGTTTATACAGACGAATAATTGGGAACGACCGTCTGGACGATTATCAGTAGGGTTGAGCGAAGCGCGCTTCAGGTCATGGATCCAAAGTCGCTTTGTTCAAAACTTTGTTTGAATGCTGTACGGAGACCCGTCTTCATACAGCATTACAATGTATGGGCTGTGCAGAGGTGAAATTAGTTAAGAACTTGCAGACTTCGATTGTACAACTTGAAAACCATTTTAAAACTGCAATCCGAAGTCGGCTTCGATACCGAGGTTCCAGTCGCTACTGAAGCCGACTTAGGATTGCTGTTTTGAAATGGTTTTCAATCGAAGTCCGAAGTTCTTCATCAGAGTCTTGCGAGACTTTGGAATTTCACCTCTGCACAGCCCATACATTTCAATGGTATATGAAGACGGGTCTCCGTACAGCATCCAAAGTTTTGAACGAAGCGACTTTGGATCTATGATCCGAAGCGCGGTTCGCTCAACCCTACTGATAACCGTCCAGACGGTGGTTCCCAATCATTCGTCTGTATAAAGATGTCAGCGATACTGTCCTCCTCCCCCGGTCTTCGCTTGTAGACTGCTGCCCATACACGCTGACATTTCAGGATTCTTCTCGCATGCTCAGATAAAGCTTTCATGTTCCCGACAGCGGTTGGGCTCTGTTCCTACCGGTCCTGATTGTTCCTGTCCTGTTTAGCTTTCAGGTCTGTGCCTGAGCAGGGATTTCTAATTAAGCATTGCAGAATGTAGAGAATTTCCTGGCTGCTCCCAGATGTCGCCCCCTCCCCTGACCCAAATTCCAGAGGTTCAGAGAGAGTTCAGAGTCACTAAATAACCACCCGGAGATTCCACAGTGTATTAATATCTCACATTGGTTTTCGGATAAGGAGCCTCTATACATTCCCGGATTACAATAAGATTGTGCGGAACCACATGTGCATTGTCTGTCAAGGTGAAGCCGCAGGAGGGCGCGGAAGACGGCGACAACTCTTCTAACCTCTTCTCTCTTCTCTATCTAGAGCACTCTAGAGCACCTTGTATATAATACTGCGGTGCGGCATCCTGTAGAAAGCTCTGTCATCACGGGACTGATCACATGATCCTTGTGACTCAGCGATGACGGGGGGGGGGGGCTGCTGGGTCTACTGGGAAGTTCAACCCTGTAACTGGGAGACAGTGTCAGTTTTACCTTCAGAGGAAATTTTGGTGTACATACGGGAAAAAAAAGGCCTATTGTGAGCCCTCCAGAAGCTGTATAAAAAGAAAACAAATAAAAAGTAAAATAAAAAAGAAAGATATTAAATCGTCACATACCAAACATTAAGTAAATGGTGTCTGACAACTTTACTTTTGTATTGAAGGATGATTTCCATATAGTGGGGGTCCTCTACTAACACCACTTTGGGGTAAAGAAAATAGTTGCAAGACCCTGTTTTGCAACTTTATACGCGCCCACACAACAAGATTTTGTCGCACTGGTAACGCCACTGAGGTAAATTTCTAGTCGTAAATGATGTCTGAAATCTACTCCAATAACGGGCCAGAGTAGATTTCACTTCAGGCGCAAAGACCAGCAGAGGATGCACCTAATACAGGACGATAGTTTAGGCACATCCTCCGGCAGCATAGGGGGAATCAAAGACCGGTGGTCTCTGATAAATGAGCCCTATTGACTGTAGTTTGACTAATGGCGCACATATATGGACTGTACTATATAGCTAATGGCGCACATATATGGACTGTACTATATAGCTAATGGCGCACATATATGGACTGTACTATATGGCTAATGGTGCATATACACTCACCTAAAGAATTATTAGGAACACCATACTAATACGGTGTTGGACCTCCTTTTGCCTTCAGAACTGCCTTAATTCTACGTGGCATTGATACAACAAGGTGCTCATAGCATTCTTTAGAAATGTTGGCCCATATTGATAGGATAGCATCTTGCAGTTGATGGAGATTTGAGGGATGCACATCCAGGGCACGAAGCTCCCGTTCCACCACATCCCAAAGATGCTCTATTGGGTTGAGATCTGGTGACTGTGGGGCCATTTTAGTACAGTGACCTCATTGTCATGTTCAAGAAACCAATTTGAAATGATTCGAGCTTTGTGACATGGTGCATTATCCTGCTGGAAGTAGCCATCAGAGGATGGGTACATGGTGGTCATGAAGGGATGGACATGGTCAGAAACAATGCTCAGGTAGCCCGTGGCATTTAAACGATGGCCAATTGGCACTAAGGGGCCTAAAGTGTGCCCAGAAAACATCCCCCCCACCATTACACCACTACCACCAGCCTGCACAGTGGTAACAAGGCATGACGGATACATGTTCTCATTCTGTTTACGCCAAATTCGGACTCTACCATTTGAATGTCTCAACAGAAATCGAGACTCATCAGACCAGGCAACATTTCTCCAGTCTTCAACAGTCAAATTTTGGTGAGCTCGTGCAAATTGTAGCCTCTTTTTCCTATTTGTAGTGGAGATGAGTGGTACCCGGTGGGGTCTTCTGCTGTTGTAGCCCATCGCCTCAAGGTTGTGCGTGTTGTGGCTTCACAAATGCTTTGCTGCATACCTCGGTTGTAACGAGTGGTTATTTGAGTCAACGTTGCTCTTCTATAAGCTTGAATCAGTCGGCCCATTCTCCTCTGACCTCCAGCATCCACAAGGCATTTTCGCCCACAGGACGGCCGCATACTGGGTGTTTTTCCCTTTTCACACCATTCTTTGTAAACCCTAGAAATGGTTGTGCGTGAAAATCCCAGTAACTGAGCAGATTGTGAAATACTCAGACCGGCCTGTCTGGCACCAACAACCATGCCACGCTCAAAATTGCTTAAATCACCTTTCTTTCCCATTCTGACATTCAGTTTGGAGTTCAGGAGATTGTCTTGACCAGGACCACAACCCGACCTGCATCGAAGCAACTGCCATGTGATTGGTTGACTAGATAATCGCATTAATGAGAAATAGAACAGGTGCTCCTAATAATTCTTTAGGTGAGTGTATATGGACTGTACTATATGGCTAATGGCGCACATATATGGACTGTACTATATGGCTAATGGCGCACATATACGGACTGTACTATATGGCTAATGGCGCACATATACGGACTGTACTATATGGCTAATGGCGCACATATATGGACTGTACTATATGGCTAATGGCGCACATATACGGACTGTACTATATGGCTAATGGCGCACATACAGACGTGGACAAAATTGTTGGTACCCTTTGGTCAATGAAAGAAAAAGTCACAATGGTCACAGAAATAACTTTAATCTGACAAAAGTAATAATAAATTAAAATTCTATAAATGTTAACCAATGAAAGTCAGACATTGTTTTTCAACCATGCTTCAACAGAATTATGTAAAAAAATAAACTCATGAAACAGGCATGGACAAAAATGATGGTACCCCTAACTTAATATTTTGTTGCGCAACCTTTTGAGGCAATCACTGCAATCAAACGCTTCCTGTAACTGTCAATGAGACATCTGCACCTCTCAGCAGGTATTTTGGCCCACTCCTCATGAGCAAACTGCTCCAGTTGTGTCCGGTTTGAAGGGTGCCTTTTCCAGACTGCATGTTTCAGCTCCTTCCAAAGATGCTCAATAGGATTGAGGTCAGGGCTCATAGAAGGCCACTTTAGAATAGTCCAATTTTTTCCTCTTAGCCATTCTTGGGTGTTTTTAGCGGTGTGTTTTGGGTCATTGTCCTGTTGCAAGACCCATGACCTGCGACTGAGACCAAGCTTTCTGACACTGGCTAGTACATTTCTCTCTAGAATTCCTTGATAGTCTTGAGATTTCATTGTACCCTGCACAGATTCAAGACACCCTGTGCCAGACGCAGCAAAGCAGCCCCAGAACATAACAGAGCCTCCTCCATGTTTCACAGTAGGGACAGTGTTCTTTTCTTGATATGCTTCATTTTTTCGTCTGTGAACATACAGCTGATGTGCCTTGGCAAAAACTTCGATTTTTGTCTCATCTGTCCACAGGACATTCTCCCAGAAGCTTTGTGGCTTGTCAACATGTAGTTTGGCATATTCCAGTCTTGCTTTTTTATGATTCGTTTTCAACAATGGTGTCCTCCTTGGTCGTCTCCCATGTAGTCCACTTTGGCTCAAACAACGACGGATGGTGCGATCTGACACTGATGTTCCTTGAGCATGAAGTTCACCTTGAATCTCTTTAGAAGTCTTTCTAGGCTCTTTTGTTACCATTCGGATTATCCGTCTCTTAGATTTGTCATCAATTTTCCTCCTGCGGCCACGTCCAGGGAGGTTGGCTACAGTCCCATGGATCTTAAACTTATGAATAATATGTGCAACTGTACTCACAGGAACATCTAGTTGCTTGGAGATGGTCTTATAGCCTTTACCTTTAACATGCTTGTCTATAATTTTCTTTCTGATCTCTTGAGACAGCTCTTTCCTTTGCTTCCTCTGGTCCATGTCGAGTGTGGTACACACCATATCACCAAACAACACAGTGATTACCTGGAGCCATATATATAGGCCCAATGGCTGATTACAAGGTTGTAGACACCTGTGATGCTAATTAGTGGACACACCTTGAATTAACATGTCCCTTTGGTCACATTATGTTCTGTGTTTTCTAGGGGTACCATCATTTTTGTCCATGCCTGTTTCATGAGTTTATTTTTTTACATAATTCTGTTGAAGCATGGTTGAAAAACAATGTCTGACTTTCATTGGTTAACATTTATAGAATTTTAATTTATTATTACTTTTGTCAGATTAAAGTTATTTCTGTGACCATTGTGACTTTTTCTTTCATTGACCAAAGGGTACCAACAATTTTGTCCACGTCTGTATATGGACTGTACTATATGGCTAATGGTGCACATATACGGACTGTACTATATGGCTAATGGCGCACATATATGGACTGTACCATATGACTAATGGCGCACATATACGGACTGTACCATATGGCTAATGGCGCACATATACGGACTGTACTATATGGCTAATGGCGCACATATACGGACTGTACTATATGGCTAATGGCGCACATATATGAACTGTACTATATGACTAATGGTGCACATATACGGACTGTACTATATGACTAATGGCGCACATATACGGACTGTACTATATGACTAATGGCGCACATATACGGACTGTACTATATGGCTAATGGCGCACATATATGGACTGTACTATATGGCTAATGGCGCACATATATGGACTGTACCATATGGCTAATGTATGACTATTTTATGACGTCAATGTCTTTGTAAAGACCTTACCTTGCCACGGTCCAGTGTTGTCTGCAGAGCGATCACAGGAGACACATTGTAATCTGGGCGTGGCCTCTGTGGTGCTTATTCCAGCGGGTTATATACATTGCTGTTACCTGCTGAGTTTTTCTTTCCTTTGTCTCATTCTGTTGTGATTTTGCTGTAAGTTTGTGAACCTCTATTCCCTCTCTTGATCCTGACCTCGGCCGGTTTGACCTTTCTAAGGTTGCGCGCCCTTGCACAGCATTGTGCTTCCACGCTTCTCTTTTCCTGCCCAGTTTTTGGCCACTTTTCTGCTGTATCTTCCGGCTCTGGTTTATCATGACACAGCTAGACGACTGGGAGATTTCTGTTGTCAGCGATCTCTCATTCCATTACCTTTTTCTGCCTCGATTCCAACAACGTTACCCAGAGAATTAATTACCGGATAACATTCTTAAAGGGGGATCCTCACCTCAAACAGCGAGAGGTGGATTTGCTGTTTTTTTCCCATACCACCAAAGAAATGTCTAAACATGTACCCTGCCCACTGAACACTACATCTCTTAGAATAGGGTCGAACATTTTATATCCGGGTGAAGAGTGTAGAGAAAAAAATCCTAAAATGACGAGATAATAGGTTTTTCACCCCCCTTCCCCGGAAAAAAAAAAAAAGTTAACCATTAAATTATAAGTGTCCCAAATAGTGCCATAAAAATGAATACAGATAAGTTCATTATAAAACAAATAGTTATGGCTCTTCACTAGAAGAAAAATACTCAGACTGCATCTTACAAATTTTGTTGTAAAGGGAATCTGTTACCTCCCTGGAGCGCTATTAGGAACAGTGCTACATAAATAATACTGCGCCTACTGAGTCGGGATCGCTAGCTTTTATGTTCATGCACCACCCGATTCCCTCACTGTGCCCCCCTCAAAGCTCCGCTGTAATCCTTTGAGAGGACTCATTATACCTGAAGCATGTAATAGAGAGAACCTCCTAGGCATGAGCGCACAACTCCACTCAATGTATTACAGTGGCGCTTTGCAAGTACATAGAAATGAGCGATTCCTCACTCAGCAGGAGCAGTGCTTTTGTAATACTGCTCCTATTAGGCCCCTTTCACACGGGCGAGAATTCCGTGCGGGTGCAATGCGTGAGGTAAACGCATTGCACCCGCACTGAATCCGGACCCATTCACTTCAATGGGGGCGGTTCAGGTGAGCAGTGATTTTCACGCATTTTTCACACAACGCAGGCCCCATAGAAATTAATGGGTCTGCGTGAAAATCGCAAGCAAGTGCGGATGCGGTGCGATTTTCACGCATGGTTGCTAGGAGATGATGTAAGTAAATTGATAAAAGTCAATTTACTGTATTATTTTCCCTTATAGCATGGTTATAAGTGAAAATAATAGCATTCGTAATACAGAATGCTTAGTATAGTGTGGCTTTAGGGGTTAAAAAATAAAAAAAATTAACTCTCCTCATCCAATTGATTGCACAGCCGGCATCGTCGTCAGGACCTGCAAAAGGACCTTTGATAACATAATCGCGCTCACCACGTGGTGACGTCAGTGCAGGTCCTGCTGAATGAAGATAGAAGATTTCTATCTTCATTCAGCAGGACCTGCGCTGACGTCACCACGTGGTGAGCGCAATTACATCATCAAAGGTCCTTTTGCAGGTCCTGAAAGAAGAAGCAAGAAGACTATACTGGCTCCGCGATCAGTTGGCTGAGGCGAGTAAATTTATTTATTTTTTTAACCCCTAAAGCCACATTTTAGTAAGCATTCTGTATTAAGAATGCTATTTTCCTTTATAACCATGTTATAAGGGAAAATTATAAAATGAATAGAACACCTAACCCAAACCCGAACTTCAGTGAAGAAGTTCGGGTCCGAGTACCACATTCAGTTTTTTCTCATGCACATGCAAAACGCATTGCCCTCGCGCGGAAAAAACTGAACATCGGAACGCAGTTGCGTGCCTACTCGTGCGGTTTTCACGCAATGCACACGCGACGCATCCGGAGCAAATCCGGGACGCCCGTGTGAAAAAGGCCTTAGGCCTCTTTCACACAAGGGTAACAGATTAGGTCCGGGTGCGTTCAGTGTAACTCGCACCATTTTGCAAGCAAGTTCAGTCAGTTTTGTCTGCGATTGCGTTCAGTTCAGTTTTTTTCCACGCGGGTGCAATGCGTTTTGATGCGTTTTTCACGGGCGTGATAAAAAACGGAAGGTTTACAAACAACAACTCTTAGCAACCATCAGTGAAAAACGCATCGCACCCGCACTTGCTTGCGGGTGCGATGCGTTTTTCACTGAAGCCCCATTCACTTCTATGGGGCCAGGGCTGCGTGAAAAATGCAGGATATAGAACATGCTGCGATTTTCACGCAATGCAGAACTGATGCGTGAAATAAAACGCTCATGTACACAGACCCATTGAAATGAATGGGTCAGGATTCAGTGGGGGTGCTATGCGTTCAGCTGCCTCTTGAGCCCTGCTGGCCACTACCCCGGGTGTCAGGCTGTCAGCTACATATTGTGAGGTGCTGTATACTGTGAGGTGCTGTATTCTGTATAGTTTGGGGTGCAGTATACTGTGGGGTGCTATACTGCTTTACTGTATACTATGGGGAGCTGTATACTGCAGGGTGCTATACTGCTCTACTGTATACTGTGGGGTGCTGTATATTGTGAGGTGCTGTATTCTGTATAGTTTGGGGTGCAGTATACTGTGGGGTGCTATACTGCTCTACTGTATACTGTGGGGTGCTGTATTCTGTATAGTTTGTGGTGCTGTATACCATGAGGTACTGTATACCGTGGGGTGCTGTATACTGTATAGTTTGGGGTACTGTATACTGTGGGGTGCTATACTGCTCTACTATATACTGTGGGGTGCTGTATACTATTCTGCATACTGTGGGGTGCACTGTAACGCTAGGGGGAGCCAAGCCCCGGTCTCCTTCCTGCAGAGCGGTGCCCACTTCCAGCCTGAGCCCAGCTGCCCAGAGCACTGATTCTGAGCTTCCGGAGTCTTAAGAATTGGAAGTATTTACAGTTATTCACTGTATTCTACCAGGTGTGTGGATTTATTTTGTGTGTGTGTGTTGTGGTGGAGGGCGTGATTGCCTGCTAGGGTGTGGGAAGGCGGGATCCAGGGGGCCCAAGTACATTTTTGCCCAGGGTCCAATCAATATTAAAGACCGCCCTGAATGATTAAGATGCTGATTCTCAGCAAACACTTACTTTTAGCTTATGAGTGACACACCACTGGAATCAGCATTTCTGTCACTAATTTATGCTGGCCTCAGTGAGGTCAGCATAAAGTTGATGACAGGTTCCCTTTAAGGTAATTTAAATTCCTACCCTAAAAACTGAGAATCACTATAAACAGACCTGTCTGTGGAGAGAGTGACTGAGTATGTATGACCACCAGCACTCAGCTCATTATGTGGACATGTACAAATGAATAAACTTTTTACACCAGGTGGAGCCATACTATGTAAGTAAATAACACCAGGTGGAGCCATACTATGTAAGTCAATAAACACCAGGTGGAGCCATACTGTGTAAGTAAATGAACACCAGGTGGAGCCATACTATGTAAGTAAATGAACACCAGGTGGAGCCATACTATGTAAGTAAATGAACACCAGGTGAAGCCATACTATGTAAGTAAATGAACACCAGGTGGAGCCATACTATGTAAGTAACCGAACACTAGGTGGAGCCATACTATGTAAGTAAATGAATGCTATGCAAGCGGGTGTGGACCCACTGCACCACTGACTGGGTATACTCCGGAGGGGCGTAATTAAGCAGCTACCTGGTATTCACTAGAGCAGTGATGGCTAACCTTGGCACTCCAACTGTGGTAAAACTACAACTCCCAAGATGCCCCCCTTGCTTGGCTGCTCTCAGAACTCTATAGAAATAAATGGAGCATGCTGGGAGTCATAGTTTCACCACAGCTGGAGTGCCAGGGTTAGCCATCACTGCACTAGAGGTACGGGTCAGGACAGGTGTTAATCAAGCGAAGTCAGCAAACAAGATCTGAGGTCAGGGGCAGGCAGCAAACAGGCAAAGTCCATAAACGAAGACCAAGGCAGGTGGTAGAACGCAAAGTCCAGGCGTACAATAGCAGGATTCGGTACACAGGAAGACAGACAAGATAAACACCTTTGCACTGAGGTTTCTCAGGCAACTTCCTGTAGTAGGAAGTGCCTATAAATACCTGCTGCAATCCAGCCATAGGCTGCTGAGACAGAGGGCACGTGTGTGTTGCCTCTTAGGTGAAGAGAGACAAACCCATGCAAGCTTCAACACTAATGCAAGTCTCCAGCAGGAAGGAAACTCTGGCATGGAACATAAGTAGCAGAGTTAAGCAAGTTGCTGCCCATGTTTGTCAGCAGGAGGAAAAAGAGGGAGCCTGCTGCCCGTGCCTGCGGTTAGGGGCAGCGGCGCCGGCATGGACTGCTGGCCTAACAATGAACACTAGGTGGTGCCATACTATATAAGTAAATGAACACTAGGTGGAGCCATACTAAGTAAGTAAATGAACACTAGATGGAGCCATACTATATAAGTAAATGAACACTAGGTGGAGCCATACTATATAAGTAAATAAACACTAGGTGGAGCCATACTATGTAAGTAAATGAACACTAGGTGGTGCCATACTATGTAAGTAAATGAACACTAGGCGGAGCCATACTATGTAAGTAAATTAACACTAGGTGGAGCCATACTATATAAGAAAATGAACACTAGGTGGTGCCATACTATGTAAGTAAATGAAGACTAGGTGGAGCCATACTATGTAGGCATATGAAGACTAGGTGGAGCCATACTATGTAAGTAACTGAACACCAGGTGGAGACATACTATGTCAGTAACTGAACACCAGGTGGAGCCATACTATGTAAGTAATTGAACACTAGGTGGAGCCATACTATGTAAGTAAATGAACACCAGGTGGAGCCATACTATGTCAGTAACTGAACACCAGGTGGAGACATACTATGTCAGTAACTGAACACCAGGTGGAGCCATACTATGTAAGTAATTGAACATTAGGTGGAGCCATACTATGTAAGTAAATGAACACCAGGTGGAGCCATACTATGTAAGTAAATGAACACCAGGTGGAGCCATACTGTGTAAGTAAATGAACACCAGGTGGAGCCATACTATGTAAGTAAATGAACTGCAGGTGGAGCCATACTATGTAAGTAACTGAACACCAGGTGGAGCCATACTATGTAAGTAAATGAACACCAGGTGGAGCCATACTATGTAAGTAACTGAACACCAGGTGGAGCCATACTATGTAAGTGAATGAACACCAGGTGGAGCCATACTATGTAAGTAAATGAACACCAGTTGGAGCCATACTATGTAAGTAAATGAACACCAGGTGGAGCCATACTATGTAAGTAACTGAACACCAGGTGGAGCCATACTATGTAAGTAAATGAACACCAGGAGGAGCCATACTATGTAAGTAAATGAACACCAGGTGGAGCCATACTATGTAAGTAAATGAACACCAGGTGGAGCCATACTATGTAAGTAAATGAACACCAGGTGGAGCCATACTATGTAAGTAAATGAACACTTTGCCATACTTTGTAAGTTAATGTCACCACTTTTCTCTGCTTTTTTAAGAGGTTGTTTGAGAAAATAAGTTATTTGATTTTTGCAGAAATAATAATTAAAAAAGTGTACTGATATACTGTCATTCTAATTACTGCCATATGGTCCCAGCTCCTCCAAATCAGTTTTTTTCAGACACAGCAGAGACCTTACTCCCCGTACAAATCTGCAAAACAAGTGGCGGACTTTCTGGATTGGGTTCTGTTCACAAGAGCATTGCAGCTTACATTTATAATGGAAACCACAGCGCTGTGCTGGATCTGTATCAAGACGGACACCTGTGGCACTAGAATGGCCCCTTCAACTTGAAACGGGCTCTGCCTGGTTCCTCTGATATGTCTGACAGAACCTACAGATGTGAGCGTAGCCTCATTAACGGGACATTTATTTTTTGCTGTGAACTGTCTACATATCTTATATATATGATGAATATGGAAACGCAGATCGGAAGGATTATGTCTGACACCCATCCTCCACATAGGCGTCGGTGATATAAATAGACAATGGCTTCGTGCGGAGGATAAAAAGCAATGGTCTGATGTAAAATGGGTAATTATCAGTAATTTTCTCGGCTACACAATCTTTATAGGGATTGTACAACAAGCTTAACGTGTACAGCAAACAAGCTTTTATCTGATTAGCGCCGAGCAACCTCGCTCCCGCCCAGTGCCATTGTTGGCGTTAACCCCTCTGCCAGGCAGACTTTGGTTTTGTATCTGTAGCAGGGAAGTCGCCCAGTAAGACTGGCACTCAATGCCAGCGTTATTAATGGGGCTGGGTGATATGGTCGCATCCATCAAGATAGAAAAATGTCATTTCAGATTTTGCTGCAAATTCAGAACTCTGTGGCAAAATTCACATTTTTTACATGCGGATTTTGTCGTGATACATAGGTGCTGGTTGTAGTGTCTGAACAGTGGTGGAGTACCCTATGGCTGGTCTGGGGCTCGTCTGGGCATCCATGGCATCCAAGCTGCTGAAGCCAGCCATCAGACATGTCAAAACTAATACTAAGGCCCCTTGCAAACGAGCGTGTCCGGATGCGTTCCGATTCTGCAAACAAAGCCATTCAGTTTTGTTTGCGATCGCGTTCAGTTGTTCCGTTTTTATCGCGCGGGTGCAATGCGTTTTGATGCATTTTGCACGCGCGTGATAAAAAACTGAATGTTTACAAACAACATCTCTTAGCGACCATCCGTGAAAATCGCATCGCGCCCGCACTTGCTTCACGCAGCCCCATTCACTTCTATGAAAATCGCAGAATATAGAACATGCTGTGGTTTTCACGCAACGCAAAAGTGATGCGTAAAAAAACCCCGCTCATGTACACAGACCCATTTTAAATGAATGAGTCTGGATTCCGTGCGGGCGCAATGCGTTCTCATCACGCATTGCACTTAGCTTGTGTGAAAGGGGCCTTAAAAGGGGTCGTCTCATCTCGCCATTACTAAGGCGAAATGAGACACAGTTCGGACCACCTCCCAGCGCAGGCGCTAATGAAACAACGTAGCACAACAAGCTATGGCTGTTTCCCTAGGGCCCCTTTCACACGAGCGTGACGGATCGGCTCCGGATGCGTTCAGTGAAACTTGCACCATTTTGCAAGCAATTTCAGTCAGTTTTGTCTGCAATTGCGTAGGGTTTTTTGTGCACGGGTGCAATGCGCATTGATGCGTTTTTCACGCGCGTGATAAAAAAACTGAAGGTTTACAAACAACATCTCCGAGCAACCATCAGTGAAAAACGCATCGCACTCACACTTGCTTGCGGATGCAATGCGTTTTTCACTGAAGCCCCATTCACTTCTATGGGGCCACGTGTTTTTCACGTAATGCAGAATTGATGCGTGAAAAAAAAAGACAGACCCATTGAAATTAATGGGTCCGGATTCAGTGCGGGTGCTTTGCGTTCACGTCACGCATCGCACCCACACGGAAAACTTGCTCGTGTGAAAGTGGCCTAAGGCCTCATGCACAAGGCCGCTGCCCCGCCATACCCGCAACCAGCAGGTCTGCAATATGTAGGCACAAGCAGTGTGCACCCCGCATCACGGATCAAATTGAATGGGTATGGATGCATTGCAGCAGCCGCACGGATAGTGCCCGTGCATTGGTGACCGCAAATTGCGGTCCCCAAAGAACGGAACGGCTGAGCAACGGCCATGTCATGCACGGCAGTGAGAGCTTCTGAAACAGCAGAACACCTGTGCGCTCTGCTGTTTCCCGGCTCGGAGGTGGTCAGAATTGTGTCTCATCTCGCCTTAGTAACGGACGTTTTTTGCGCCCCATATACGGTCCGTATACGGAACCATTCATTTCAATGGTTCCGCAAAAAAAACGGAATGTACTCCGTATGCATTCCGTTTCCGTATTTCCGTTTTTCCGTTCCTTTGAAAGATAGAACATGTCCTAATATTGCCCGCAAATCACGTTCCGTGGCTCCATTCAAGTCTATGGGTCCGCAAAAAAAACGGAACACATACGGAATGTACTCCGTATGTCTTCCGTATCCATTCCGTTTTTGAGGAACCATCCATTGAAAATGTTATGCCCAGACCAATTTTTTCTATGTAATTACTGTATATGCCATACGGAACAACGGAACGGAAACAAAACAACGGAACAACTGATCAGTAAAAAACGGACCGCAAAATACTGAAAAAAGCCATACGGTCGTGTGAAATAGGCCTAATTAAGGTTTTGAGATCCGGCAGAGGCCCTCAAAACCTGTATGAAAAGGATCAGTTCCGCTTCATACATCCTGATGGCTCAGTTTTGTCCGGATCTGATTTTATCAAATCAAAACTGAACAAACTGATTTTCACGCCTGATCAGGTTTGTTCAGTTTTGCAAACCAGACACAAAAACGCAGTTTGCAGTGGTTTTTGTGTCCGGCCCCAAAACACAACTGAATTGATGCATCCTGATCGGTTTTGTCCACATTGACAATAATTGGGGACAAAACTGATCTGTTTTAATGCCGGATCTCAAAAGATGTGAACCCAGCCTAATACTCTTGTTGCTTCTCCTCTCTCATTTCTGCTCCTCCGGTGGTCCTCCATTACTTGTAGCTGCCTGTCTAGGTTGTCATTGCCGCGACCGCCACTTTGCTGTTCCTGCCCAGTCCCAGTTTTGGCAGTTTTGGACATTGAAAAGTTGCAAGACAATATTTTGTCGCATGGGTGTTTTTCCGCCGTCCTCGACACTTGGGAGTGGCCAGGAGCGGATTGGCCATAGACCCCACAGGGAATTTTCCCGGTGGGCCAAAGCCTAGGAGGGCTAACCAAACCCTCCTCACGGCCGCCAACCAGGTTAATAATGAACTGATTCTCTCTTACGCACCTGGTCAGCGGCTGCAGGCGCCTTCCTGAATTCAACTGTATCGACGTCCTCAGGACAGGGATCCAGTTGAATACTGTGGAGCAGATGGCAGTATATTGTGCTGCACTGTGGTATTTGGTTCAGCGGGGGGAGGTATATTGATCTGCAAGTTTGGACCCACCTGTTTATTCTGTTTTCATTGTTAATTTGTGCACGGTTTTGCGGGTTAGTGCATAGCTATTAACGACGAAGACCGACTTAACAGTGCGGTCCTAACCAGTTCAGTCGAGTCTGCTGTGGCTTAATCTGCCATACGGCGGCTGTGTCCCCATACCCTTAGGCCCCTTTCACACGGGCAAGTTTTCCGCGCGGGTGGAATGTGCGAGTTGAACGCATCGCACCCGCACTGAATCCGGACCCATTCATTTCTATGGGGCTGTGCACATGAGCGGTGATTTTCACGCATCACTTGTGCGTTGCGTGAAAATCGCAGCATGCTCTATTTTGTGCATTTTTTACGCAACGCAGGCCCCATAGAAGTGAATGGGGCTGCGTGAAAAACGCAAGCATCCGCGAGCAAGTGCGGATTCGGTGTGATTTTCACGCACGGTTGCTAGGAGACTATCGGAATGGAGACCCGATCATTATTATTTTCCCTTATAACATGGCTATAAGGGTAAATAATAGCATTCTGAATACAGAATGCATAGTACAATAGGGCTGGAGGGGTTAAAAAAATAAAATAAAAATTTAACTCACCTTAATCCAATTGATCGCGCAGCCGGCATCTCTTCTGTCTTCAGGACCTGGGTAAAGGACTTGTGATGACATCACTGCGCTCATCACATGGCCCGTCACATGATCCATCACCATGGTAAAAGATCATGTGATGGACCATGTGATGAGTGCAGTGACGTCACCACAGGTCCTTTACCCAGGTCCTGAAGAAAGAAGACAGAAGAGAAGCCGGGCTGCGCGAACAAGTGGATTAAGGTGAGTTAAATTATTATTTTTTTTTTTTTAACCCCTCCAGCGCTATTGTGCTATGCATTCTGTATTCAGAATGCTATTATTTTCGATCTATAAATAATACAATCTACAGAACACCTAACCCAAACCCGAACTTCTGTGAAGAAGTTCGGGTTTGTGTACCAAACATGCCAAATTTTTCTCACGCGCGTGCAAAACGCATTACAATGTTTTGCACACGCGCGGAAAAATTGTGCATTTTCCCGCAACGCACCCGCATCTTATCCGGGCAAAAAACTTGATGCCCGTGTGAAAGAGGCCTCAGAGTGCTATCTGAGTCTATTCACATGCTTGCGGTCAAATCGTGACTTTTCGACTGCAATTGTTATAGCAGACTGCCCAGCGTGAATACTGATTTAGACAATGGGCATGTGGCGCAGGGAGCACGTTTTGTAACTTCTGGTATAAAAGTCAGCGCAATACCCACATCAAACACTAGGTGCCACCAAAGTCAGCATTACAGCGGCCTGCAGCTGCACTGATTATATCAAACAAGAAATGATGAATCCATGGGCTGCGAGCATCGAAAAGCCCAACTGACTGGTGGTTACTTGTCACTTTATATCATGTCTGCAAAGCCTCAGGAAGCAGGCGGTATAGCTGAGGTTTAAGTGCAAATTTGGACTTTTGAGACCATGAAAAATGAATTACAAGGAGAAATCCGTATTTGACAATTGCACATACAAGGGATCCGCACTGTCAGAATGTCACAGGAGCAAAATTGTCCAATTTAATGTGACCATATTTCGCAAGTGTGAACCTGCCCGACCATGGTTTTAGGCTAGGGCTACACGGCGACATGTGTCGCAGAAAAGCCACGCAGCGTTTTTTATAATGATAATGTTTTTTTTCACTGCGACGTGCGACACGGCAGTTGCAAAAAATCCATCCAATTAGGATTTTTGTTTGACTGTTGCAATTGACTATCATTACTATCACTGAAAAAAATGTTGCACAACATTGGTGCGACATTAATGTCGTGTGACACATGGCGCCGTGTAGCCCTAGCCTTAGGCCCCTTGCAGACGAGCGTTCCTCCCGCAGCTAGTCTGCATCGCAGCTCCCGGCCTGACCTCCCAGCGCCGCCGGGGATCACATAACATTATATTGATTTATGATGCTATGTAACCCTTAGGCCGAATGCACACGGCTGTGGTGTCCCGGCCTGGCATCCTGCTGACAGCAGGAGCGCATGGCGTCATTGGTTGCTTAATGCCGCCGCTGCACCACAGTAATACACTCGTATGATGCCAGGCCGGGATACCACGGAACGCTCACGTCCGTGTTCCACGGCCGTGTGCATTCGGCCTTACAGTTCTGGAATGTATTGGATAACATTGGCATAATGCTGCCAGTGTTATCCAATACATTCCAGAACTGTAGGGCCTCGTTCACACGGGCGAGTTTTCCGCGCGAGTGCAATGCGTGAGGTGAACGCATTGCACCCGCACTGAATCCGGACCCATTCATTTCTATGGGGCTGTGCACACGAGCGGTGATTTTCACACAACGCAGGCCCCATAGAAGTGAATGGGGCTGCGTGAAAATCACAAGCATCCGCAAGCAAGTGCGATTTTCATGCACGGTTGCTAGGTGACTATCGGGATGGAGACCCGATCTTTATTATTTTCCCTTATAACATGGTTATAAGGGAAAATAATAGCATTCTGAATACAGAATGATAAGTAAATTAGGGATGGAGGGGTTAAACATTTTTTTTTTTTTAAATTAAACTCACCTCATCCACTTGTTCGCGCCGCCCGGCTTGTCTTCTTTGAGCACCTAGGAGAAAAGGACCTTTGGTGATGTCACTGCGCTCATCACATGGTCCATCACATGATCTATCACCATGGTGATGGACCATGTGATGAGCGCAGTGACGTCACCAAAGGTCCTTTTCTCCCAGGTCCTCAAAGAAGAAGAAAGAAGACAAGCCGGGCTGCGCGAACAAGAGGATGAGGTGAGTTTAATTAAAAAAATATATATATATTTGAACCCCTCCATCCCTAATTTACTTGGCATTCTGTATTAAGAATGCTATTATTTTCCCTTATAACCATGTTATAAGGGAAAATAATAAAATTTACACAACACCGGTCTGTGAAGAAGTCCGGGTTCGGGTCTGGTTACCAAACATGCAGATTTTTCTCACGCGCGTGAAAAACGCATAAAAACACATCGCACCCGCATCCTATCCGGCCCTCACACGTGACACCCGTGTGAAAGAGGCCTAAGGGTTACATAGGATCATAAATCAATATAATGCTATGTGAATCCTGTCAGTGCTGGGAGGTCAGGCCGGGAGCTGCGATGCAGACTCTCTGCGGGAGGAACGCTCGCCTGCAAGGAGCCTTAAAGGGATATTCTCATCACAGACAATGGGGGCATATCGCTAGCATATGCCCCCATTGTCTTATAGGTGCAGGTCCCACCTCTGGAACCTGTACCTATATTGGGAATGGAGCGGGCAGAGTGGTGGCTGGAGGGCCCCGGGTTTCCCAGGGTCCGGCCACTGCCAAGCTCGTTCCCCATAGAAGTGAATGGGAGCGCACTACGCTTGAGGTGGGACCTGAACCTATCAGACAATGGGGGCATATCGTAGTGATATGCCCCCATTGTCTGTGATGGGAATACCCCTTTAACTTACCTGAACTCTCAGCATCATAGATACCTATGATGTATGAATTTGGGTCTTTAAACTCATTCGAAATATAGATTTATAACGCATAGCCCTTGTTTGGGTATGACGGATACCCATACAAAACTAAAATCAAAACTGAATCAAAGAGGTCAAGCACATCTGTGGCAGTCACACAGCCAATAACCACATTGCAGAACCGCAGCGTTATGCCGTTTTTTTGGACCGCACAGTCAAAAAGGTCTCACGTAAGATTTCCCTTATACATGGGGGGTCTACGTATAGGAGCTGAAATGGGGTGCTGCCAAAAAAATAAACAATGATTGAGAAGCTCCCGCTCTTATATCTCTCTTCAGCAAGGTTACATAGGGCAGGGGACTAATGGGGGGACCTTTTGGGCTGGTCACATGTCCAAATGTCAATAGTATAGTGAGTGACTCTGGGTATCCACACAGCTTTATGTCACCTGTAGGTCCAGGTGTCTTCTGGCCACTTCTTAGCAAACAACGACAACATTTCTGATTGAGTAAGGCCTATCGCAGACAAAAGAGGAGTTTCCCTTTAAGTGCACGTTCCATTTTCATTTGCACTAGAGGCCAGCAAACAGCTGGGGGGTGGGGGGTGGGGGGGGTAATTATACTTCGATTGAATGTCTTATGAAGTGGTCACGTTTCATAGTATGATCAGTAAAACCAACAGGAAAGATCGCTGTAACCCACGCATAAAAGCGGTCTTTATTGTAGTGATGATTAAAGTCAATGCACAAACGCGTTTCGAGGTCCTGCCCCTCCTTCGATCAATCATTACACTGTTCATCTATTTCCACATCTGGAAGCCTGGCCGGACCAATGACGAGGATTGTGCGGACCCGGCTGCTGACCCCGCTCCTCCATTTGGGAAGCCATTGCTGCTCTGACTTATACACCTTTACCATTGTTGTGGTGAGCTCTTAATTGTGGGTTTTTCGCACATTTCTTGTTTTTGGGTACCGTATCACCCGATGTTGTGCTCTGACTTATTCTCCATATAGCTACACTTAGGGCTCATTTGGACAGCCATATGCTGTCCGCAAAAACGCGGATCTGTTTTTTTGCGGACAGTTCAGCATGTCAGCAAGAAAACGGATTTCATTCCGCATTTTTGCTGACCCATAGGCTTCAATGGGGCCACATCCTGATTTTCACTGACAATTATAGGACATGTTTTATTTGTTTTGCGAAGCCATAGAACAGAAGAAAAGGGCCCCATAGAAGTGAATAGGTCCATATCTAATCTGCAAAAAAAGCGGATCTGCATTTTTGCAGACAGCATACGGCTGTCTGACTCTGAACGAGCCCTTACTGTCATATAACGAGATGCAAGAGACCGGTATATTGATCCCTGTAGACAGACGGTGCCTTGAGGATTTTAACACTCTCTTGCCATCATGTTTTGGAGCTGCTTGTATTATTCGTTTAGAACCACCAGAGGGCAGGAGTGAGATGTGCTGAGCCCTGCAGTAATGCATGAAACAACGCCTCCACATAGAGTATCACATGTATTCTTCACTGTGTACACAGGAAATTCTGCTGATTTATGCCTCAACTTTTCACCATTTTCAAGGGTTTTGTTTGCAGTCAGTGAATGAGACCCGGTCTGTTTGCATTCAGAGGCAGTAACTGAGAAGTGGATATTGTGCATCCAGTCTAGACAACGCTCGGCGAGCTGAACACATCAGCAGCTGCAGAAAATTCTCTGCTCGTTTGCTACAATGTATTAGTCTGGAGTCCGGGATGTTCCGCTCACAGAACATTGATGCTCTTTTATTAAGACCGTCATTTTTTGTTTATTTTTGTTTTTGTGCCAGAGTTGCTGCATCTTAGGTATTCTGTGCACCTGCTGGAAAGTTTTTAGGAAAGTTTTTTTTTTCCTTCTGGCCGGCCCTCATCACTTTCTCAACACTCCTATGTGTCCAACGTGGCGTAAAAACGCCCGTGCGACAACTATAGGGGTAGAGTGACAATTTGGTGCCATAAAGAGGCGTAAAACTGTTATTAAATGACCCCCATTGTCTTACACAGGATACAGTTGTATTCGCTGCTGATCGGAGAGCAGGACCAGCTGTGTACAGGTATCAGATGTGTCCGGCCAGATGTGAACTACACTGTAGCGCACAGATCCGGTGTCTATCTACTGACGAACAGAAAAACTGAGAGCATGTTGCATTTTTTTCTGTCGGGCGCTATCTGGCATTCGGCCAATCGCAACTAATGCACCAGATTCATGAGAACTATTCTTGGGATCGATCCATGAAACGTGGACAAAACATGGATGTTTTTTCCCTGACCCATAGACTATAATGGGCATGATGGCTCCAAGGGCATGCTTCCATGGTGTATACCTGGACCCCCGGACCGCGGTAAATCACGGATGTGTGAATACACATCAATGGATCCATGTGCTGTCCGTGGAGAACTGACGTCTGAATAAGGACTTATTGATGGTCACTGATACACGGTACAATAATGTATCACTGCCTATTTATAACCTGCCGCCGCTGACGCCATTCTTCCTCTTTCCCTTTTGTCCACGTTCAAAGCAAATTGACTGTAAAAGAGAAATCCGAAAGTCGGCAAACTGGTTTCAAAGAAAGACCAAAGAAAACTTAGGTCGCCTGGAAGATAAACAAAGCTGAAGATATGTCGCTGTTGCTTTAAAGTGACTTTCGTGTCTGCACGCCTTGCGAGGGCGTTATCTGGGTTCCGTATTTACAAATCTAATGTGCGTGACAAAAAATGGAAATAAAAAAATACAGTCTATACATGCGGAACCGCAGAAATCTGGACTAAGCCTCCGATGCGTATGTGAACATAGCCAAACGTTGCAGCCTCTGTGTAGACCACATCCCAGTGCCTGGATACATGGTGAGATACGGCCTCTAGCTTGGACACAAGATGAGATACGGCTCTAGCCTGAATACATGGTGAGATACGGCTTTTAGCCTGGATACATGGTGAGATACGGCCTCTAGCTTGGACACAAGATGAGATACGGCCTTTAGCCTGGATTCATGGTGAGATACGGCTTTTAGCCTCGATACATGGTGAGATACGGCCTCTAGCTTGGACACAAGATGAGATACGGCCTCTAGCCTGGATACATGGTGAGATACGGCCTCTAGCTTGGACACAAGATGAGATACGGCCTCTAGCCTGGATACTAGATGAGATATGGCCTCTAACCTGGATACAAGATGAGATACGGCCTCTAGCCTGGATACTAGATGAGATACGCTCTCTAGCCTGGATACAAGATGAGATACTGCCTTTAGCCTGGATACAAGATGAGATACGGCCTTTAGCCTGGATACAAGATGAGTTATGGCTTCTAGCCTGGATACATGGTGAGATACGGCCTCTAGTCTGGATACTAGATGAGATACGACCTCTAGCCTGGATACAAGATGAGAAACCGCCTCAAGCCTGGATACAAGATGAGATACGGCCTCTAGCCTGGATACAAGATGAGATACGGCCTCTAGCCTGGATACAAGATGAGATATGGCCTCTAGTCTGGACGTAAGATGAGATACGGCTTCTAGTCAGGATACATGGAGAGATACGGCCTCTCGCCTGGACACAAGATGAGATACGGCCTCTCGCCTGGACACAAGATGAGATACGGCCTCTCGCCTGGACACAAGATGAGATACGGCCTCTAGCCTGGATACAAGATGAGATACGGCCTCTAGCCTGGATACAAGATGAGATATGGCCTCTAGTCTGGACGTAAGATGGGATATGGCCTCCAGCCTGGATTCAAGATAAGATATGGCCTCTAGCCTAGATACTAGATGAGATACGCCCTCTAGCCTGGATACTAGATGAGATACGCCCTCTAGCCTGGATACAAGATGAGATATGGCTTCTAGGCTGCTTACAAGATGAGATACAGCCTAGGGCTCACCAGTAAAATTTATTTAGGGGGCCCTCTGTACAAATAGATTCAAATATTACCTGCCCACATAGTAGCAAGACGCTACAAGATGATTGATTATGGGGGTCCCTGCAGAAACTTTGAGAAGCTGGGCCACTGGAAAAAGAGGATATTGTCTGGCCTGTCTCTGTACCTATAAGATCTCAGCCACCTATAATAATAAGCTGGGTAGTTTCTAATCTACCCAGTTTTTTATATGAACATACGCAGGCTGGTTGAGGAGCTGTACACTGCCTATCTACATGCAGTGCTGTAAGTCTACTGTGTTATGCGTTACTTGTGCAGGGGTTGGAAGACAAGGGGCCCACCTTGCTCAGGGGGCCAATATGAAATACGGCGTCTAGCCTGGATACAAGATGAAATACGGAATCTAGCCTGGATACAAGATGGGATAGAGTGGGGCATGGAGGGATACAGGTCCGGCCAGTCCCATAAATGCTCGATTGGCAATAAATCTGGTGACCGGGCAGCCAAGGAAGTGTTATCTGCTGGAGATATTCCTGGGAAACCCTTGAGGTGTGGGCGAGTATTATCCTGATGAAAAATGCCATTTGGAAACCCTGCCATGACAATGACATTCCTATCTAGGTAATTTTTTTTCTTTGTCAATGGATGCAGATATCACCTATTGTCATCTATTGCTAAAACAATTCAGAAGGCACCATGGACGCCATGAAGTCCAGGCTGGAGGGTCCGGTCACCGATGGGGGTGAGAGTGACTTCATATTCTCCTGCTCCCCACCTTGAATAAATTAATAAAGGCATACAATGAAATTCATGACTGTTCTGCCCAGCAGGGTTAGAAAATTATTATAGATCATGTCTGCCTCAGTCATGGTTTCTCAGGAGTGTTTAGTGTGGTTATAGCACCATCTAGCGGTGTTAAGTTGTAATACACTTATTACTGCATTGTGGGTGGTGCACTGCATTGTGGGAAAGAGAAGTCTCCAGTCTCCAGGACACAGTACAGGGCTGTCCTTTTGCATATCTCCTTCTCAAAACTCTACCATCCTTATAAAAGCATATCTGTTTTACCAATTAATCGAATCGTATTCAATCAATCACATATGTATGACCTGTTGACCAATAAACAAGTTAGACTACAAAGAACAGTCCTCTTATTTGGAAGACAGGAATGGTTTATGCTGAATGTCAGACTGCACACTATGTGAACGTGTAAGAAGACAGAACAATAAAACAGATGCTAGTCACCAGTGATAGTGGATCTGACTATACGGAGCCGCCATAACACACGCATTCCAGCGTACAAGATTGCAGCAGCTGCCATACAGTCACAAGAGGCGAGAGTGCAGCCCCCAGCAAGCGCGATCCAGACAACGCTGAAATCTGTTTCTACATAGACTGGGTCCGCACAGAGGCATTAAGCAGCCAGCAAACAGACACACAATGCCCACTAGTGAACGGGCGCATCCCCCCAGGGCCCTTTATATACAACGCGTCCCAGGTGTAGGAAATGCAGAGTGGTGTAATGGTGCAGCCCAAATGTCTCTTTATGTGACTCACGGTGCTCCTACCTGGATACGGTTGGACCCCAGGCTTTGGCTCCGAAGCAATAAATAGAGGGAATAATTGAGGGATAACAGAATAACTTGAGTCCAGACCTTGAGATGAAGTTCAATGGCAGCTTTACTTTGCATAATCGTTCTCCAAAACAGTTTACAGGCTTTGTCTTGGTTCCAGCAGGCTTTAGCATGAAACTGGCAGGCAAACTCCATTCTGCTAGATCTGTTTCTCTCTGAATCTGCTGTACTGACAGGCTGGCTGTATAACTCAGCTTCTTCTGTATGCTGCACTTCACTTTGTAGTCTGACTCTAGGTTATGCCAGGAAACTTTCCTCCTGGCTCCTGAAGCTTCAAGGTTTGGCTTCCATGGCCAGCAGAGCTTAAGGTGCTTTGGCTGGCGTGGGCACGTCCAGCAGAGATGTGCCCATGCACACCCGTCCCCTAGCAGGGGTAAACTAGACTGGAACTAACTGGTCCCCTCCCTTCCTGCAGGAAGTAGGACTAGCCCACTTCTCTCTAGAGGGTGGTTAGAATGGAATGGTAAGTTCTATTCTATCTAAGTACATCTCTGCAATGTTTGCTGCCACCTGCTGGTGAACCAGGCACATTACATGAACATAACAGTTGCATAAAGATACTAGGAATGCACATTGTATAGGACCTGGACAAAAATACATAGATGACATTGTGTTAGACCATTACGGACAGTAGCAAGGTGTAGGAGTGGCAACACCACTCGGGGGTGTTACACTAGCCAGGCATCATCATTCAGGACGAGGTCACAAGCAAGCCGCTCTAGCAAGTCCTCAATAAAATAAATGTCTGTTCTCGCCCGAGCAGAAGCTGAGGCAGCAAAAGTAAGGTCTTCCTTTGCCCCACAAGAGATGCAACTAAAGTTAAGGCAAGCAGATCAAGAAACAGAGAGAATATGCCTGCAAGCATCAATAAAAAAAGAGAGAGTACGCCTGCAAGCGTCACTGGAAAAGGAGAGAGTACGCCTGCAAGCGTCACTGGAAAAGGAGAGAGTACGCCTGCAAGCGTCACTGGAAAAGGAGAGAGTACACCTGCAAGCGTCACTGGAAAAGGAGAGAGTACACCTGCAAGCGTCACTGGAAAAACTCGCCACAGAGAAAGATGCGGCAGCCCCAATAGCCAAAGCAGAGTTCCTAAAAGCCATGGAGTTCCCCAAACACAGCAAAGTACTTGGGCCAGACCTAGATCAACAAGATCCAGCACAGCGCATCTCATAATATGTTCATCAGCATCCCAAGACAGATGACGACTATGATCCGGTATATCATCCATTTATACAGTGCCAAAGATCCTGACTTGAACCGCAGTACCTCGAGCAGGATGGGCCCAGTTCTCCCTACTCCTTAAGAACATGTGCAGGTACCATTAAGACGGCACCAAGGAAGGCAACTAGGTGCAAGGTAAAATCCGTGGATGGTTAGACCTGCTTGTCCCTGCCAACCATACTGGAGTGCAATCACATTCTTGACAACCGTTTTGAGATACCTACACCAGAGGTAGCGGCATACCACCCCCACCTGAGGCGTATAGCTCACCTGATACTGGAACTGAATCCAGAAACCCTGATAGTCTTACTCCTTGGAAGAGACATACTACGAGTTCAGAAGGCTAGAGGACACATTAACAATCCCCAAAACGCTCCATATGCCCAGAGACTTGACCTAGGATGGGTCATCATAGGAGACATCTGTCTATGAGGAGCACACAAGCTGACCTCAGTCAACAGTATGCTCACTTGAAAATTGATGTTTTTCCTTATTCCAGCCATGTCAGAGCAGTTTCCTGATTAAAGAATTGCCACACAGCGCTTCCATGCCTTGTCCTTTTGGATCACTTAAGTCTTCCACAAGACAAGAGAAGACAACAGGGTTGCAATGTCCATAGAAGACAGGCTGTTCTTGGATATCATGAATAGTAAAAGACAAGTCAAAAAGCTGGGTCGCACCTTTACCGTTTAAGCCCCAGAGACAACGCTTACCTATGTAACAACAAAGAACTTGTCTACAGTCGATTCATCTCCCTCAAACACAAACTTCAGAGGACACCAGAGACGAGAGAACATTTCTTTACCTTCATGGAAAGAATATTCTAGAACAACCATGCAGAAATGGCACCCGTGCTCCAAGACTCCGAGGAGTGTTGGTACTTACCCATATTTGGCGTGTATCACCCCAAAAAGCCAGGGCAGATAGGAGTAGTATTCGACTAGAGCCCCAGGTGCGAAGGCATCACTAAACAATGTCTTACTGTCTGGTCCAGACCTCAACAACAGACTTCTGGAGGTACTTCTCTTCCGTAGGGATTCCGTAGCATTTATGGCCGACATACAACTGATGTTCCACTGCTTCCTTGTCAAGGAAGAACACAGAAACTACTTGAGGTTCTTCTGGTACCGCAACAACAACCCCAATTAAGACCTTGTAGAGTACCGAATGAGAGTGCACATCTTCGGAAACAGTCCTTCCCCTGCAGTTGCTATCTATGGTCTCAGAAATTCAGCCCGATAGGGTAAAGCAAAGTATGGGTCGGATGTGAGATCCTTTCTGGAAAAAGATTTGTACGTGGATGACTGCTTGAAATCCACACCCATGAACAAGACCGCAATCAGTCTCCTGAAAAGGGCTCAAGAAGTGCTTGTGCAATTTGGGGTTGCACAAAATTGCCTCCAACAGCCGTTAGTTAATGGAGGCCTTCTCACCCCAAGACCATTCAAGTGATCTAAAAGACTTGGATCTTAGCACCGACTCCCTTCCGATGCAGTGGAGCCTCGGTTTGCTCTGGGATTGAAAGGCAGACACATTCACCTTCCAAATCAGCAAGGAAGAAAAGCTCTTTACACGCAGAGGAGTCCTGTCCACCATAAACAGCTTATATGATCCTCTGGGATTCGTAGCGCCTGTTACCATCCAAGGTAAAATGATGAAGAGACTTCACCTCAGAGATGTCTGATTGGGATGATCCGCTTCCCATGGAGAAAAGAGACCTGTGGACAGGTTGGAGGAAGTCTCTTGAAGATTCGTCCAGCCTTCATGTGGCATGACCATATGCTTCTGTGCCATCAACTGAAGTCAAGATGCAAAGACTCAGGGGCGTAACTACCATAGTGGCAGACCATGCGACTGCTATGGGGTCCAGTTCAAGAGTGGGCCCAGTCTTAGTTGGGATCTCTTCTACTGGAAGTGAAAACTTAGTCAGGACTCTATCCACTAAAGGAACAACTTTTAGCATATGATGCAGTGGAAAAAATGTCCCAAGTGTCATTAAAAGGGGTTTAGGCGGAAACCCTTGTATCCTGTGTGGGGAGCCTGGTTTGATCCTTGCTATGGGGCCCTTACTTCTCTATGTATGCTACTGCAAAAACTGTATATCTTCTGCGATGCTTCAGTCAAGGCGATTGTGGCTGTAGCATATCTAAAGACTATAGACGTCAAAGAACAATGCCATATAGGACTCGTCATGAGCCGGACTAAACTGGTGCCACTCCGCGAACACACAACACCCAGACCTGAGCTCTGCGCTGCTGTGCTTGCAGTGGAGTTGGCTGAACTTATAACAAAAGGAATGAACCTGGAAATTGAGGAGGTCAAGTTTTACACGGACAGCAAGGTAGTCCTAGGATATATTTGCAACAAAACCAGACGCTTTTACGTCTATGTCAGCAATCAGGTGCTAAGGATCAGGAGAGCCACTTGTCCTAAACAGTAGCACTATGTGCCCACACAGCATAATCCTGCGGACCACGCAACTAGATCCGTTGCACTCAGCCACCTTAAGGACACAACATGGTTTAAGGGTCCTGCATTCCTGTACCGTTCAACATCTTGCAGTATCGGATCCGACACATTTGAATTGGTAGACCCAGATACCGATGAAGAAAATCGACCTGAAGTATCTGTTCTACGTACGGTGACTTTGGACGACCAACTGAAATCCCATCGTTTTGACAGGTTTGTGCTATAGCCTGTCTAGTTCATATAGTTCAGTCTTATAAGTCGACATTACCTGTGAGCCAGACGCCCTGCAAAGGTTGGCATCACTGCAAACACACCTTTACCGCTGCTAATCCAGAAAAGTCCAAAAACATAATAATTCGCACTATACAACGTGCATGTTATGCTAAGAAAATAGACTACCTCAGCAAAGGTCAAATAGTCTCCAAGGATAGCGCTTTGAAGAAGGTCGATCCCATCATTGACCAAAACAGATTGCTAAGAATAGGAGGCCGTCTTCAAGAAGCCAAAGTGGAATTCATGGAGAAGCATCCTGTAATAATTCCTGGACATCATCACCTCTGCTCGTGCAACATCACCACGTTCAAGTGAAACACCAGGGCTGATTGTTTACCAAAGGGAGTCTACGAGCTGCGGGACTATGGATAGTTGGAGCAAAGAGGTGTGTGAGCAAGCTCATCTTCAACTGCGTTACTTGTCGCAAACTTGGTGGAATGTTCCAGAACCCGAAGATGGCCAATCTCCCAACCGAGAGACTCGGCACAGATCCTCCTTTCACCAACATTGGTTTGGATGTATTCGGTCATTGACTACATGGCACACTAGAGGTATTCACGGCAGCGCAAAACGCTGGGTGGTCATGTTTACTTGTATGTCCAGGATAGATTGAGACCCATTCAACTTGAATGGGTCTGTAATCCGTCCGCACCGTAAAAAAATAAAACAACATGTTCTATTTTTTTGTGGTGCAGTGGCACGGACAGAAAGATCATGGAAGCACGCCGTAGTGCTTCTGCGGGCTTCCGATCCGTGTATTCCATTCCGCACCACATCTTCCGGATTGCAGACCAATTCAAGTGAATAGGTCCGCATCCGTAATGCGAGGTGCACCCGGCCAGTGCCCGTGTTGTAGACCCGCTGTGTGCGGGCCGCAATACGGCCACGGCCGGGCAACCGCCGCATGCATGAGCCCTAAATGTGACCCTGGGTGATTGGATCAAAAGTTACATGATGTAACTTACAAGACTGTAGACCCGTGAATGCAGCTCTGGGGTAGCAGATCTGATGTAACTCAAAATCATTACAGGATCAGAGCAAGACAGCAGAATTGTAAATGCAGCTCTACAGGTGACTGGAATATATCACATCATATACTGCAAAATCAGTGCTAGTGAACAGAATTGTGAATGCAGCTCTGGATGTGACTGGAGTGTAAGGCATAGTATAGTAACCAATCTGTGTGCATGTAGGTAGAACTGTGATGACAGCTCTGGTTGTGGCTGAATTAGAAAACATGACATGACACAAAATCTGTGCAAATCAGCAGAATTCTGAATGTAGATGTGGATGTGAGTGGGGTATTAGACATGATACAATACCAAATCTGTGCAAGTCAGCAGAATTTTGATTACAGCTTTGGTTGTTACTGGAGTTGAATACATGATATACAACAAAATCAATGCAAGTCAGCAGAATTGTGGCTGCAGCTCTGGATCTGACTGGAGTATATATACAGTCATGGCCCAAAGTTTTGAGAATGACACAAATATTCGTTTTCACAAAGTTTGCTGCTAAACTGCTTTTAGATCTTTGTTTCAGTTGTTTCTGTGATGTAGTGAAATATAATTACACGCACTTCATACGTTTCAAAGGCTTTTATCGACAATTACATGACATTTATGCAAAGAGTCAGTATTTGCAGTCTTGGCTCTTCTTTTTCAGGACCTCTGCAATTCGACTGGGCATGCTCTCAATCAGCTTCTGGGCCAATTCCTGACTGATACAACCCATTCTTTCATAATCACTTCTTGGAGTTTGTCAGAATTAGTGGGTTTTTGTTTGTCTCTTGAGGATTGACCACAAGTTCTTAATGGGATTAAGATCTCGGGAGTTTCCAGGCCATGGACCCAAAATGTCAATGTTTTGGTCCCCGAGCCACTTAGTTATCACTTTTGCCTTATGTGTCGGTGCTCCATTGTGCTGGAAAATGCATTGTTCTTCACCAACTGTTGGATTGTTGGAAGAAGTTGCTGTTGGAGGCTGTTTTGGTGCCATTCTTTATTCATGGCTGTGTTTTGGGGCAAAATTGCTGGACTTTCTTGGACGCCCTGAAGCCTTCTTAACAAGAATTGAACCTCTTTCCTTGAAGTTCTTGATGATCCTATAAATTGTTGATTGAGGTGCAATCTTAGTAGCCACAATATCCTTGCCTGTGAAGCCATTTTTATGCAACGCAATGATGGCTGCAAGCGTTTCTTTGCAGGTCACCATGGTTAACAATGGAAGAACAATGATTTCAAGCATTACCCTCCTTTTAACAGGTCAAGTCTGCCATTTTAACCCAATGAGCCTGACATAATGATCTCCAGCCTTGTGCTCGTCAACATTCTCACCTGAGTTAACAAGACGATTACTGAAATTATCTCAGCAGGTCCTTTAATGACAGCAATGAAATGCAGTGGAAAGGTTTTTTGGGGATTAAAGGGAACCTGTCACCAGGATTTTGCGCATAGAGCTGGGGACATGGGCTGCTAGATGGCCACTAGCACATCTGCAATACCCAGTCCCCATAGCTGTCTGTGCCTTTTTTTTGTGATAAAAAACCGTTTTGATTGATATGCAAATGAACCTGATATGAGTCCTGTATCCGGAGATGAGTCCAGCGAAAAGGAGCCCAGCACCGCCCCCGCGTCCTCCGAATCTCCTCCTTGCTGGCTGACGTCACAGAGCTGGAGCGCCGAAATCTCGCGATGCGCGAGCTAGCGCATGCGTAGTTCATTCCCTGTGCTGATGCCAGCACAAGGAATGAACATGATGCCGACACTGCGCATGCGCTAGTTCGCGCATCGCGAGATTTAAGCGCTCCAGCTCTGTGACGTCAGCCAGCAAGGAGGAGATTCGGAGGACGCGGGGCGGTGCTGGGCTCCTTTCCGCTGGACTCATCACCAGCAATCAAAACGGTTTTTTAACACAATAAAGGCACAGAGAGCTATGGGGACTGGGTATTGCAGATGTGCTAGCGGCCATCTAGCAGCCCATGTCCCCAGTTCTATGCGCAGAATCCTGGTGACAGGTTCCCTTTAAGTTAATTTTCATGGCAAAGAAGGACTATGCAATTCATCAGATCACTCTTCATAACATTCTGGAGTATATGCAAATTGCTATTATAAAAACTTAAGCAGCAACTTTTCCAATTTCCAATATTTATGTAATTCTCAAAACTTTTGGCCACGACTGTACAGTGCTGCCCATAATAATTCATACCCCTGGCAAATTTTGACTTAAAGTTACTTTTATTCAACCAGCAAGTAAATTTTTGACGGGAAATGACAGGTGTCTCCCAAGAGATAATAAGACGATGTACAAGAGGCATTATTGTGGGGGGAAAAAACATTTCTCAGCTTTTATTTACATTTGAGCAAAAAGTGTCCAGTTGGCGTAAAAAAGGAGAAGCCTTCAACCCAAAGAACACCATCCCCACTGTCAAACATGGTGGTGGGAACCTAATGCTTTGGGGGTGTTTTTCAGCCAATGGACCAGGGAACCTAATCACAGTAAACGGCACCATGAAAAAAGAGCAAAACATGAGGATTCTCAACGAGTCTGCAGAGAAACTTGGCCTTGGGCACCAGTGGACATTTCAGCATGACAATGACCCAAAACACACAGCAAAAGTGGTGAAGAAATAGTTAACGTTTTGGAGCGGCCCAGCTAGAGTCCAGACTGGAATCCAATTGAGAATCTGTGGAGGGAGCTAAAGATCAGGGTGATGGCAAGAAGCCCCTCCAACCTGAAAGATTTGGAGCTCATTGCTAAAGATGAATGGGCAAAAATACCTGTGGAGACCTGCAAAAAGCTGGTCTGCAATTATAGGAAGCGTCTGATTGCTGTAATAGCCAATAAAGGCTTTTCTATTGATTATTGAGAAGAGTATGAATAATTGTGGACTGGACACTTTTTGCCCAAATGTAAATAAAAGCTGAGAAATGTTTTCCCCCACAATAATGCCTCTTGTACATCGTCTTATTATCTCTTGGGAGACGCTTATGTCATTTCCCATCAAGAAATGACTTGCTGGTTGAATAAAAGTAACCTTAGGGGTATGAATAATTATGGGCAGCTCTGTAGCTCAAAAACGTATAAGTTCAGTAAAGCAAAGTAATTCAAAATGGACTGACTATCTTATAGAGATCTCATCTTGTGGAGCGCTCTTCTGAATTCATGCAGAGACCCTTTAAATCTCATAGTATTTTTTCCAGACGTTATTTAGTGTTTTCTTCAGAAAAATCATTACCGTAATCCCCATGTTTGCTGTGATTTCAGCAGGTGATGGGACTAAATCCTCTCGTTGCACGATGCTGTTGTTCCCGGATGGAAGATTTGCTGTGAGTTGATTGACGTGAGCAGGTTGCATCATGTAGGTCAGATCCAGACGCTGCACGCCGCTCTCATCACAAGTGTTTACCAGACACCATGGATCTCCATCCGCCATGTCTCAGACTCATTGTCACCGTCTTTATAATCCATTTCTAATGCTGGTGTCTGCTTACCTGAAAGCAGGGTTTTTGGGTTCCCCCGAGACAGCCATGTGTGACTGCTACCCCTGCACCCCCTAATTATGCCCCTCACTATGCAGCATATCCTTCTGCAGGGTGCCCGCTGTGCTGCTCGATACAGTGCAGCCGCGGAGCTGCAGCAGGTTTCCCTCCCTACAGATGTTTGTGCAGTATCCCAGAATAGGGCACTTGCAAACTGTTCTTGTTATTTAATATGTTAATGACTTGTAACATTCCAGCATATCTCTGTATGGATCAGTTGGGGTTAATAATCTTGACTCCTGTAGGAATTCAGGTGTTGGACTTAGGTCCGCCCCTAGCTCACTCAGTTGTGTGCTAATGGAGGAAGTAAGAAGGAGCTACATGAGCTCACTCGTCAGAGGACTAGACCTGAACTGCAGAGAACCACTGTCTTTGACAGATCCACAACCGTCTGACTTGACAGTACTGCAGAGAGAAAAAGGAAGATCATAGAAGGTCCAGAATCTGCATGGCCAGGCACCGGATTCAGTCAGTAAGCCATTTGTTATTGAAGGCTGATACAGACTTTACTGCAGTGAGAGAGACATTGCTAATACACCCTTAACACTTGGACACGGTCTGGCCGGTATATCTTGAGGACTCATTCACACGACCGTATGAATGAGTCCGCATCCGGACCCATTCATGTGCTGTCAACATCCGTAGTTCCACCTCCCTCTAGAGCCTTTTATGTAAAGCGACCCATGTATAGGAATGCCAAGTGGTATAGTGCGGCCTAAAATGTCCCTTTATATGTGTCACGGTGCTCCTACCTGGATAAAGCTGGACCCCAGGCTTTGGCTCCGAAGCAATAAATAGGGGGAATAATTGAGGGATTTGAAGGAAATAATTTGAGTCCAGACCTTGTATGACGTTGAATGGCAGCTTTACTTTGCATAAACATTCATCAGAAACAATCGTCAAGCTTTATCTTGGTCCCAGTATGCTTTTGCATGAAAACTGGCAGGCAAACTAATCACTGCTACATCTGCTCCTCTCTGGCTCTGCTGTACTGACAGACTGGCTGTATAACTTTACTTCTACTGTATGCTACACTACTTTCTGTAGTATGGTCTGTCTCTAGATTAGGCCAGAGAACTTTCCTCCTGGCTCCAGATAGCTTCATGCTTTGGCCTCCATGGCCAGCAGAGCTGAGGGTGCTCTGGCTGGCTTGGGCACGTCCAGCAGAGACGTGCCCTGCACACCTTCCCTCGACAGGGGGTAAGCTGGAACTCCCTCTCACTGGTCGCCACCCTTCTTGCAGGAAGTGGGACTCTTCCACTTCGCTACAGAGGGGGGTTAGAATGGAATGGAAACCTCCATTCCACCTAACTGCAGCTCTGCTGTGTTTGCTGCCACCTGCTGGTGAACCAGGCACATTACATGTGAACACAGCAGTTGCAAACATTAGAAATGCACAGTGTATAGGACCTGAACAAAATACATAAGATGACGTTTTGTTAGCCCATTAGAGACAGTAGCAGGGGACGTTACACATTCAGCGGCCCCGCAATTGCGGACAAGAATAGCCATTTTCTATGATAGCGGCAGCCATGTGCGGTCAGCAATTTGTGAAATGCAATAGGGTCGGTATCCGTTTTTTTTGCAGATTTGCAAGACACTACGGTCATGTGAATGTAGCCTTATCCTGTATCCCTTAGTTGGGAATTACAGGTACCATTTCAAGAGGAATATTAGAGAGACTTTGGTGAGATAGAGGGAAAGAGTACTACAACCCCTATCCTGGCCTGGATCCATACATTGCTATCTGGGAAAATTTGCACTGTGAATTGTTTGGAACTATGTTTGATACCATTGGATGTACTACAAT
This sequence comes from Bufo gargarizans, assembly GCF_014858855.1. Lineage (NCBI taxonomy): Eukaryota > Metazoa > Chordata > Amphibia > Anura > Bufonidae > Bufo > Bufo gargarizans. The sequence goes on along the minus strand of NC_058088.1, from coordinate 59,995,969 downwards.
TCCCATTCTGCACTTTAGTCAAGTGAGACATTTAGGCCCCTTTCACACGGGCGAGTTTTCCGCGCGGGTGCAAAGCGTGAGTTGAACGCATTACACCCGCACTGAATCCGGACCCATTCATTTCTATGGGGCTGTGCACATGAGCGGTGATTTTCACGCATCACTTGTGCGTTGTGTGAAAATCGCAGCATGTTCTATTTTGTGCGTTTTTCACGTAACGCAGCCCCATAGAAGTGAACGGGGCTGCGTGAAAATCACAAGCATCCGCAAGCAAGTGCGGATGCGGTGCGATTTTCACGCACGGTTGTTAGGAGATGATCGGGATGGGGACCCGATCGTTATTATTTCCCCTTATAACATGGTTATAAGGGAAAATAATAGCATTCTGAATACAGAATGCTTAGTAACTCACCTAATCCACTTGTTCGCGCAGCCGGCATTTCTTCTGTCTGTCTTCTGTGAGGAATAGGACCTTTGATGACGTCACTACGTTCATCACATGGTCCGTCACATGATCCATGGTAAAAAATATCATGTGACGGACCATGTGATGAGCGCAGTGACGCCATCAAAGGTCCTATTCCTCACAAAAGAAGACAGAAGAGATGCCGGCTGCGCGAACAAGTGGATTAAGTTGAGTAAATTATTATTTTTTAACCCCTCCAGCGCTATTGTACTAAGCATTCTGTATTCAGAATGCTATTATTTTCCCTTATAACCATGTTATAAGGGAAAATAATAACATCTACACAACACCGAACCCAAACCTGAACTTCTGTGAAGAAGTTCGGGTCTGGGTACCACAGTCGGTTTTTTATCACGCACGTGCAAAACACATGGCGCGCGCGATAAAAACTGAACATCGGAACGCAATCGCAGTCAAAACTGACTGCAATTGGGTACCTACTCGCGCAGGTTTGCCGCAATGCACCGGGACGCATCCGGACACGCTCGTGTGAAAGAGGCCTTACTCGGGCCTGGTTACTCACTCCTGCACCATACGGTGGCCACAGCACCTACAGCTTCTGCCATGCTCCTGCACCAAACCAACAACACTAAGGGCACCCCAACTACCATCAGGAAGGAGCCTCAACATTAGGCCTCGTTCACATTTCCGTGACAGTGTCATGTACGTGCTGTCCACAGAAAATGCAGACAGGACTTGTCAGTGAAAAATGGAAATATGAATAAGGGATCGGATTCTCGACCCGTGTAAAGGGGCCTTTCTCGACATTTGCCAGAACCCTTGTGGCTGTCAGGCTGAGAACCTTCACAGATTCAACACTTACCACAGCTGAGGGTTTGGTACAATTGTCCATTATTTGCAATGGTTCTTGCAGGTATTAGTACTTGCTGAGACTTTGCAAAGGGTTTTGTCATAAATCCTCTATGAACACAGATCAGAAGACAATGTGCTGTCACATGACAGGTCGCTTACAATGCTATGGGCAGCCATTGCCAAGATCCTGGTTACATCTTAGCCCTCGGGCATCTGTCCAGTTTGCCTTTTGTATAAGGCCTCTTTCACACGAGCGTGACGGATTAGGTCCGGAGGCGTTCAGTAAAACTCGCACCATTTGGCAAGCAGGTTCGGTCAGTTTTGTCTGCGATTGCGTTCAGTTGTTCAGTTTTTTCCGCGCGGGTGCAACGCGTTTTGATGCGTTTTTCACGCACGTTATAAAAAACTGAAGGTTTACAAACAACATCTCCTCCAACCATCAGTGAAAAACGCATCGCATACACACTTGCTTGCGGATGCAATGCGTTTTTCACGCAGCCCCATTCACTTCTATGGGGCCAGGGCTGCGTGAAAAACACTGAATATAGAACATGCTGCGATTTTCATGCAACGCAGAAGAGATGCGTGAAAAACAACGCTCATGTGCACAGCCCCATGGAAATGAATGGGTCAGGATTCAGTGCGGGTGCGTTCACGTCACGCATTGCACCCGCACGGAAAACTGGCTCGTGTGAAAGGGGCCTAATTCTATATGTCGCTACACATTAGATTAATGTTGGCCAAACCTACTGACTTCCACTGGATCGGCAGAACATCTAATACATGTGGGGATGCCCTGACTTTCCCCCGATGGCAGTGGAATGAAGGTTCAGGCTGGATTTCAACATGCCCGATCCTTTTGTCCTCAGGGGGAGATAAGCTGACACCAGAGGTATCTAGTCCTAGTTCACTCCCTGTTTAGGACACATGCATGCTCTGCAGAAGTGAGCATGCATGTGTATGGGAAGTGTATGGCCAGTGCCGTCTCCTTGGGCCTTTCTTGTCTTATCTCTGAACTTTTCACCCTCCAGGCTCCAGCTTGAGAAAAAAAAATCTTCCCATGGATGTCTTCTCATTAGATCACCGCAGCCTTTCGAGGACCGTATTTAATCGCAGCCCCAGTGAAATCCATATTCCCACGTTCCCCGCTCTTCCAGTTGCACTTTCTGCCATACTGTACAATTAATGCTATTTATTCTCAGTTTTTGATGAACAGACGCTCAGCGGCAAGGAACAATTAAGCTTTAATTTCTTCTCTAGTGAAGGAATCAATGCAAGACCCCACGGCAGCCTGGATAAAACGCAGCGTGGCGCTCCATCCGCCGAACTTTTAATAGCAAACGCTGGGAAATAAAGTAGTGTAATTATAGTTAAACACGGCGTCACGCATATTAAACAATATCCTCAATCCTTTAATCACATGCAGGCGTTTAGGGACGTTCGGCATCAGCACTCACAAAATGAATACTATCCGGAAGATGCAAACAAGTCTTAAAGGGGATGTCGGGGAATGTATCATTTCTAACAGTTGCATCATACTTACCTGCTCCCTCGCCGCTCCGGTCCTCCCCGCTGGATCCCGCATCTCCATCTTCTGGTCCAAGGTTCGTTTTCTTCCTCTCCGCACGGGCATGGTCACCTGATCCTCTCCAGCCAACCAAAGGCTTCAGCAGAGACATGTCTATTGGGGACACATCAGCAGAGGATTAGGTGACCATGCCGGGGAAGAAGGAAACAAACCGCAGAACATATATTGGAGATGTGGGAGCCAGTGCGGAGGACCGGTGCAGGTAAGTACAGGAAGCAGGATGCTGGCAACTGTTGGAGGAAAGCTCCACATCTGACCAGCATTTCACAGCTACAAAATGGTGGAGTAAGGGTGTGAGATGGGGAAACAGCTCTCCTTGTCTAAACACTGTTTGTGTAGATTAAATGAAATGATCTGGACTGACATTCTGCTGTTTGGCCACAAGATGCCGCTGTTTCCTAAACACAGCTACAGACGGCATATATTTAAATATTCATGAGAGGTGGAGAGGAAGAGAAACGAAGCAGCCATCTTAAAGTTAGCTGAGACTGAGGAACTGTGTCAGCGGAGGATCTGACGGCATCCAGGTGTGAGAGCATCTCTCAGTGACCAGGGCTGCAGCTAAGTGAAGCTGATCGTGTCCAAGACCCTGATCCTGACCAGAGGAACGAGGATTGCTTCCAGGAACGCTGCTTGTTGGAGAGGCATTTGTTCTCTTCAGAGTAACCAGCGGGGGCAGAGCAGACCCGGGTCGGTAAGATCGTGCACGCACCTCATTACAGTGTTGGCGCCTAGAGACTTGGACCAGGCCTGTAGTTAGTTAGTTAGGGTCTCTGTTTGTGTCAGGCCACAAGTGTTGCTATTGTTCATTGCAAGGACTCCATAATTTAAAGGGACATTTCATATTGGAGAGCTGATAAAATTCTCACAAACTCAAGCCAGGCTGGCGTTTTGCTCAGGAGGAATACTCAGGCACAAGACCAGTTATGGGAGGGGGAATACTGTAGAGCTTTGTAAGATTGTAAGCTGTTGTGCTGCACCGCAGGTTAGCCCGTACCGCACACCCATACTGTGATTCTTGTTTTTTTAGGGTAATAACAGGTAAGGTGTGGCAGTTTAGTTGTGCCCGCCAGTAGGTAAATTACCACACTTTTCTCCTGCATCCATCGGAGGGCGCCGCGCTGTGCAGCACAAGGGTCTCAGCCTTCGGGCTGGGTGTATGTAAATTTATTGTATGCTCCCAGCATTTGTGGTTGTGTTTATTGCCACGTTTAAGTCAAATTCTGTTTTGGCAAAAACTGGTGGTGGAGTTGTTTTCCTTGTTGGTGACTTCGCTGTATCCTGGAAAGCCCACCCCGGTACATGGCTTACAAGGGCTCATTCACACGACCGTATGAATGGATCCGCATCCATTCCGCAATTTCGCAGATCGGGGGCAGACCGATTCATTTCAATGGGGTTGCAAAAGATGCGGACAGCACATTGTGTGCTGTCCGCATCCGTAGTCCCGGAAAATAGATAGAACATGTCCTATTCTTGTCCGTTTTGCAGACAAGAATAGGCATTTCGATAATGGGCGGCCCATTCCGATCCGCAATTTGCAGACCGCAAAACTTGGTGCGGTCTTCTGTATGAGCTCTAACTCTGTAAATCCTTTCCTTTAGGCATCTTGTGCTGATTTTGAACTATAAGTCGTTTTCTTTTACATTCACAGCCAAAGTGACGGTAATAATCAGCGGTTGTCCATGTGGTTCAGCTCCACCCCTCATGACCCGACCACTCAGCTTTGTACAGCTGTCATCCGAGCTCCCACAATGCACTGCTCCAAGATAAAAGGAAACCATGAGAAATCTGATCTCCTGTCTTAATGAAGAATAAAGCATTATATGATTAGGAATCAATAATGCCGACACATAGTGCTAAATCAAAGTGATCTGCCGTGCAACAGTGCCATACAGTGCCCAAATAGTGCCATATGATGCCTAAATAATACCATCCTATATTTCTAGGTAACATTATTATAAAGTGCTCACATAATACTGCCATATACAGTCAGGTCCATAAATATTGGGACATGGACACAAGTCTAACATTTTTGGCTCTATACACCACCACAATGGATTTGAAATAAAACGAACAAGATGTGCTTTACCTGCAGACTGTCAGCTGTAATTTGAGGTTATTTACATCTAAATCAGGTGAACGGTGCAGGAATTACAGCAGTTTGCATCTGTGCCTCCTACTTGTTAAGAGACCAAAAGTAATGGGACAGAATAATAATCATAAATCAAACTTTCACTTTTTAATACTTGGTTGCAAATCCTTTGCAGTCAATTACAGCCTGAAGTCTGGAACGCATAGACATCACCAGACGCTGGGTTCATCCCTGGTGATGCTCTGCCAGGCCTCTACTGCAACTGTCTTCAGTTCCTGCTTGTTCTTGGGGCATTTTCCCTTCAGTTTTGTCTTCAGCAAGTGAAATTCATGCTCAATCGGATTCAGGTCTGGTGATTGACTCGGCCATTGCAGAACATTCCACTTCCTTCCCTTAAAAAACTCTTTGGTTGCTTTTGCAGTATGCTTTGGGTCATTGTCCATCTGCACTGTGAAGCGCCGTCCAATGAGTTCTGAAGCATTTGGCTGAATATGAGCAGATAATATTGCCCGAAACACTTCAGAATTCATCCTGCTGCTTTTGTCAGCAGTCACATCATCAATAAATACAAGAGAACCAGTTCCATTGGCAGCCATACATGCCCCTGCCATGACACTACCACCACCATGCTTCACTGATGAGGTGGTATGCTTAGGACCATGAGCAGTTCCTTTCCTTCTCCATACTCTTCTCTTCCCATCACTCTGGTACAAGTTGATCTTGGTCTCATCTGTCCATAGGATGTTGTTCCAGAACTGTAAAGGCTTTTTTAGATGTCGTTTGGCAAACTCTAATCTGGCCTTCCTGTTTTTGAGGCTCACCAGTGGTTTACATCTTGTGGTGAACCCTCTGTATTCACCCTGGTGAAGTCTTCTCTTGATTGTTGACTTTGACACACATACACCTACCTCCTGGAGAGTGTTCTTGATCTGGCCAACTGTTGTGAAGGGTGTTTTCTTCACCAGGGAAATAATTCTTCGGTCATCCACCACAGTTGTTTTCTGTGGTCTTCCGGGTCTTTTGGTGTTGCTGAGCTCACCGGTGCGTTCCTTCTTTTTAAGAATGTTCCAAACAGTTGTTTTGGCCAGGCCTAATGTTTTTGCTATCTCTCTGATGGGTTTGTTGTGTTTTTCAGCCTAATGATGACTTGCTTCACTGATAGTGACAGCTCTTTGGATCTCATCTTGAGAGTTGACAGCAACAGATTCCAAATGCAAATAGCAGACTGGAAATGAACTCTGGACCTTTTATCTGCTCATTGTAATTGGGATAATGAGGGAATAACACACACCGGCCATGGAACAGCTGAGAAGACAATTGTCCCATTATTTTTGGTCTCTTAACAAGTGGGAGGCAGATATGCAAACTGCTGTAATTCCTGCACCGTTCACCTGATTTGGATGTAAATGCCCTCAAATTAAAGCTGACCGTCTGCAGGTAAAGCACATCTTGTTTGGTTCATTTCAAACCCATTGTGGTGGTGTATGGAGCCAAAAATGTTAGAATTGTGTCCATGTCCCAATATTTATGGGCCTGGCTGTAGTACCTATAGTACAAGATAGTGTTATACAGCAAAAATATACCTGTACTGTGTAACATTACATTGTTCAAATAGTGCAGTAAAAATATTAACAGTGCCGTATGATGCCTAAATACTACAGTCACTACTATAAAGTGCCCACATAAGGCCTCTAGCACACGCGGCAAAACACAAAACACGGATGCCGCCCGTGTGCCTTTCGCAATTTGCGGAATGGAACAGACGGCCCATTATAGAAATGCCTATTCTTGTCCGCAAAACGGACTAGAATAGGACAGGACTCATAATTTTTGCGGGGCCACAGAACGGAGCAACCGATGCGGACAGCACACGGAGTGCTGTCAGCATCTTTTGCGGCCCCACTGAAGTGAAAGGGTCTGCATCCGAGCTGCATTTTTTGAGGATGCAGAACCAAACCACGGCCGTGTGCCTAACACTACAGCAACTACAAGATAGTGTAATACAGTAAAACTCTTAGGCCGCTTGCAGATGAGCGTTCCTCCCGCAGCGAGTCCGCATCGCAGCACCCAGCCTGACCTCCCATCGCTGCTGCCAGTGTTATCCAATACATTCCAGAACTGTAATACCACCATACAGTATATTTTTAAGTAACATTACTGTAAAGTGTAGTGTGAGACAGTAAAAATATGACAGTACCACAAGGCATAACTAATACTACCATACAGTGCTTTGCAACATTAACATAAAGTGTTGACATAATACTGCTACATAGTACCTACACGATACAGTGAACATATACCAGTGCTAGGGCCTAGTTAATACCACTATACCGTACTGTGTAACTTTACTATGGTCACATACAGTACAGTAAATATATAAACACTGCCGTATGATGGCTAAATAATACCATATCCACAAATAAAACAGCACTATGGTTTTTCTTATTTCCATAAGGTGGCGGTGCCAGTAATGTTGGGCTTTGAGCCCCTTGTACACAAGTAAGAGAAAAGTACTGCAGTACTTCGTGTCAGGTTCAGGCTTATTCACTAAGATAAAGACTCTCTGATGTCGAAACGTTGCACGTATCTTGTGAAAATACCTGGAGCATCCTTAGAGACACAGTGTAGCAGTACTTTTCTCTTACTTGGCTAAATAATACCACCATACAGTTTAAAAGGGTTATCCAACCCCTATAATGACCCCCCCCCTCCAATGCCTGGGTCACTTATATACATTATACTTACCTGCCCCCCCAAGTCGTTCCAGATCCCTGCGCGGCCGCCGCTGCATCTCCATGTCGTTCAGATCAAAACATCCGGTGACGGGGGGGGGGGGGGGCAGCCAATAGCAGACCGCGACAGGGACGAGCCGCCCTAGCATCGCGGGTGACTCTAGGGAGCCTTGTCCCCGTCACGGCCTGATATTGGCTGCTTCCCCCATCACTTGAATTAAAACAGCGGCGGCCGGGATCCAGAGCGACGCAGGCAACAGGTAAGTATAATGGAAGGGGGGGGGGGGGTCATTATAGGGGTTGGATAACCCCTTTAAGGTAACATAACTATAAAGTGCCCACATAATACTGCTATATAGTATCTGCAAGTCATACAGTAAAAATATGAGTGTGTCATAGTACCTTAGTAATACCACCATACAGTGTAGAGTGCACACATAATACTGCCATATGGTGACCCAATAACATTAACATAATATTCCTGTTTCTACTGCCCACATGCTTCAGTCCATCGTGGCGGCTCTGGGGAAATTGTTCCTTTTACTTGTGGAATGATCCATCCCTGCTGGAGGGGAAGACAAAGAGTCAGTGTATGAATAAAACCGTAAAATGTCTCCGACACGAGTGACTTTTCCAACACGGATATGTCTTTCATTCCCACCATTAAAAGGAGCAGAGTTAAAACATCTCCAGCTTCCAGTCCTGTTGTAGCCCCCACCCGGGGAGGTGATAATGGTATAATCCTCTTTTATGTCGGGCTACATTGTATCGATATCGCTCACCATAATGCCGACTAATCCCTCTTTGTTCCTGCCTCTATTTTCCAATTATTCTTCACTGACTGAAGGTGAATCACGAATGACAGACGGTTCTCTTTGGATTATCGGGGCCTGAAGTATTTGCTTTCAGGGTACGCTCTGCGGTTTGATTGAAGAATGAGTGGGCGAGAGGGAAACAACGTGTGTATAATAGAGGGGTAGCGCACGCTGACAGCCCATGCACCCTCGCTGTGACGCACTGCACAGGAACGTTGTGCAGCACTAGGTTACGGAGATGATACTTTGTTTCTGGAGTTTACTGCGCATTGTAGGCGCGCCTGCGCAGTAAGATATTCGGTTTTAGTACGCTCTGTGCACGCCTCGACCGGTCGCCAGGAGCGTAAAAAAGAGGGTGATGAGGAGAAATGTCAGGTAGTAAACATGTAATGTTCCCCGACAACAACCACTGACTGAAAACATCCACCCAGAGGGAAAACATGAATCTGATTTACTGAGAAGAAATGTCCACACAGAGAATCTCTGCGCTCGTATAGCCTTGCCCTGCTGCATCTCAGCAGAATAGTGAGTGCAGCTCTGGAGTATAATACAGGATGTAACTCAGGATCAGTAATGTATGTACACAGTGACTGCACCAGCAGAATAGTGAGTGCTGCTCTGGAGTATAATACAGGATGTAACTCAGGAACAGTACAGGATTAGTAATGTATGTACACAGTGACTGCACCAGCAGAATAGTGAGTGCAGCTCTGGAGTATAATACAGGATGTAACTCAGGATCAGTACAGGATAAGTAATGTATGTACACAGTGACTCCACCAGCAGAATAGTGAGTGCAGCTCTGGAGTATAATACAGGATGTAACTCAGGATCAGTACAGGATAAGTAATGTATGTACACAGTGACTGCACCAGCAGAATAGTGAGTGCAGCTCTGGAGTATAATACAGGATGTAACTCAGGATCAGTACAGGATAAGTAATGTATGTACACAGTGACTGCACCAGCAGAATAGTGAGTGCAGCACTGGAGTATAATACAGGATGTAACTTTGGATCAGTACAGGATAAGTAATGTATGTACACAGTGACTGCACCAGCAGAATAGTGAGTGCAGCTCTGGAGTATAATACAGGATGTAACTCAGGATCAGTACAGGATAAGTAATGTATGTACACAGTGACTGCACCAGCAGAATAGTGAGTGCAGCTCTGGAGTATAATACAGCATGTAACTCAGAATCAGTGCAAGATAAGTAATGTAATGTATGTATACAGTGACTGCACCAGCAGAATAGTGAATGCAGCTCTGGAGTATAATACAGGATGTAACTCAGGATCAGTACAGGATAAGTAATGTATGTACACAGTGACTGCACCAGCAGAATAGTGAGTGCCGCTCTGGAGTATAATACGGGATGTAACTCAGGATCAGTACAGGATAAGTAATGTATGTACACAGTGACTCCACCAGCAGAATAGTGAGTGCAGCTCTGGAGTATAATACAGGATGTAACTCAGGATCAGTACAGGATAAGTAATGTATGTACACAGTGACTCCACCAGCAGAATAGTGAGTGCAGCTCTGGAGTATAATACAGGATGTAACTCAGGATCAGTACAGGATAAGTAATGTATGTACACAGTGACTGCACCAGCAGAATAGTGAGTGCAGCTCTGGAGTATAATACAGGATGTAACTCAGGATCAGTACAGGATAAGTAATGTATGTACACAGTGACTCCACCAGCAGAATAGTGAGTGCAGCTCTGGAGTATAATACAGGATGTAACTCAGGATCAGTACAGGATAAGTAATGTATGTACACAGTGACTCCACCAGCAGAATAGTGAGTACAGCTCTGGAGTATAATACAGGATGTAACTCAGGATCAGTACAGGATAAGTAATGTAATGTATTTACACAGTGACTGCACCAGCAGAATAGTGAGTGCAGCTCTGGAGTATAATACAGGATGTAACTCAGGATCAGTACAGCGCTGCTCTGAAGTGTAATACTGTATTTTAAACAGAGGTAGTGTAATATGTTTACAAAGTTACATTTGTGCAGTTTGGATACCTGTGACCGCACCAGGAGAGAACAAGTCTCCAGAAATGATTGTAAAGCCTGCAGACTATTAGCCTGACCTCTGGACCGGTAATGTAGGCAGATAACAGCTGGTTGGATGAGATCACATTATTTTGACCACATCGCCACGTTCTTATATAATACAGATCATGCTATCAACTCCATCATCTGTGATGGGACAACAAAGGGTTGTTTTGGGTGCGGCTCTGGTCCTGGCACCAGAATTGTCTGTATCCTTTGTGGACTTTCAAAGGTTTCTTGTGCAAGTACCTGGAGTACAATAGATGGATCCGAATATGAGCAGCTTTTTACTGGCTGTAAATGCAAACAAAATAGTACAATTCAAAGAAAGCTATTCACAGAAACAATCCATGCCCCCACAATAGGCAGGATGCAATGTCACTGCAGGTGTAACAGATCCAGCAACAGGCTACCAAAAGTGGCAGAAACAAGGGGGGTCATTTGTGATTAGATACATGCAACTTTTTGGCGTGTATCTGTCGTAGAGTCGGTTGTAAAGGGGATTTGAGGCAGAATCTGCGATTTCTTCCCCTTCCGCCACGTACGCCAGTTCTAAAAAAGGGGGCGTGGCTTGGATTTAAG